>NW_011149720.1:0-1049 GCF_000146605.3 Meleagris gallopavo | reverse complement strand
AAAGCTGCTTTGTTTCCGGGAGGCATTCTTTGGGGAGAAGATGTCCTCTTTTGGATGGAAAAGTAGTACTTGTGGGAGAAGCTGTCCAATGTTTGGGCCCAAGGTAGCATTACTGGGAGGTAATGTCATTGTATTGGAGAAGGGTGGTATTTCTTGGGGAGAATGTGTTCTTTTTGGAAGCCAACGGTGTACTTTGGGGGGAAAAAGCGGCCTTTCTGGGAGAAAGTGTCCTAGTTTGGGGAGAAAGTGTCATAGTGCGGAGTGTGGTGTAGCAGATTAGGGGGAATTGGGAGGTATTCCTAAGAGAACTGTCATTTCTGGGTGGAAAGGTCTTATGTGGGGGGGAACAGGTGAGGAATGTGTGAGAAAGCTGGTGTTTCTGGGAGTAAATGCCATCTTTTGGGGGCTAGAAATGGTCTTTCTGGTGGGATGTGCCACGTATTTGTGAGGCAATCGGTGTTTGTGAGGGCCAATGGCATATATTCTGGATCGAAATGGTCTTTCCGCAGTAAAAATGCCAAAAGTCTGGGAGTAAGTGTCATGATGAGGAATGTAATGGAGTGTAATTGGGAGGAACTGGGAGGAATTTCTCGGAGTCGTGGTCTTTGTGGGTGCATATGTCCCATTTTGGGAAGGAAAGGAGTATTTCTTAGCAGAACTGCCATAGCATTTAGGGAAAAAGTCCTATCCTTTGGAGACAAGTGGTATTAGTGGGAGAAGATGTCCTATTCTTGGTTGCAAGTGTCCAATTTGGTCTTGTCATCTAGTCTTTTTGGGAGAAAACGTGCGGTAGTTTGAAGAAAACAGGTATGCCTGGGAGAAAATACCATCTTTTTGGAAGCACAGGCCCAATTTCCAAGTGAAATGTGGTATTTCTGGGAGAAAATGACAAGTACGTGGGAGAAAAGTGGGCAATAGTGGGAAAGACTGACTTCTCTTGGAGGGCAAGTGTGGTATTTTTGGTGTGAAAAGGGGTCCTTTGGGGAGAAAACGGGGTGTAGATGGGAGAAAATGTCCTCTTGAGGAGTGTCTAGGAGTCCTGTTCCTTG
>NW_011149719.1:0-470 GCF_000146605.3 Meleagris gallopavo | reverse complement strand
GTATTTTTTTTGTCATTTTCATGTTGCTGCAGAGGCTGCTGCTGCTTCATGGGTTTGATGTTGGTTTCCTCGGTTGGTTTTCCATGTTGTTTTTCTGTGGTTTCTGCCTTGGTTTCCTGCTCCTTCTGCATTGCAATGCTATTGGGTTTTTTTCCAGGGTTGTTTTATTTTCCCTTTTGTTTCTATTCTTGGAACTGCTTTTTCCTTTCCTGAGCGTATTCCCCTCTGTTTGTGAGGATTTCAAGTGATTTTTGCTTTGCTCTCCTTGGCTTTTTATAACTTACGCTTTCTTTCCTTTTGCTGGTTTTTCCTGGCTTTGGTTTGCTCTTTGCTTATTGTTGGTATCGGGGCCTTGAATTGCTGTTAAATTTTGGTTCTTTCTTTCCATTGTTAAGCACTGGTGAGCTTTGTTCTCTCTTTACTTTGTTAGGATTCTTTGCTTTGCCATGCTAGTGTATTGAATTCATTGG
>NW_011149718.1:0-461 GCF_000146605.3 Meleagris gallopavo | reverse complement strand
CGAGCTCCTCGATCGGGACCATAAGGGTTTCCCGAAAACAAATGTTTAATGACCTAATTCGAGCTGCGGTCCAATTTGCTAAGATTGACCGCCAGCCCAACCATGTCCTTCTCCAGCTTTAGAGACAGCTAAAGGACAATCAAACATTTCAAAACTACCCTAAGAAACCAAGGGTAAGAATTATAGAGAGGATACCAACAAGAGCATGGAACCTAGAAGACTTCATTGTTCCTAATAGGAAAAAAAAGCCGCCTCAAGTGTCTCGGGCCACGACGCCTGAGCCATCGGAAGCAAAAGAATTGGCCCTAGCACAGTTCATGGCGTGACGGGGGATGTTAGTCCCGCTAGGGCCTCCAGGCGGCACCGGAGGCTCTATGTAGAATTACCGATTTATTGGTCCCCCCAAAATATTCAGCGAGTTATGGCATTAGTGGACACTGGAGCAGAAACATCAATCATTT
>NW_011149717.1:0-686 GCF_000146605.3 Meleagris gallopavo | reverse complement strand
TCTGGGAAAGCTGGCATTGCCCCACTGGGGATTTGCTTCTGTTTTTCCAGAAGAGAGACCCAGCACCAGCAGTCTTGCTGACGATCTGCAAATTTGACCATTTTCCTCACCTGGATTTGATGGTGAGTTTGGTGGTCTGCACACATGACGGGTTGGGTGTCCGCACCGAGCTGGGGGGAGGAAGGCTGCCATCATCATTCTGGGGGACGTTCTGCTATTCCAGAAGCGGCGAGTGCTCTGGACAGCTGCAAAAGGGAAGAGCTGATGCAGTGCGCCACTGCCACCGAGCCACCGAGCACAGATGTCTCCAGCAGCCCCGACACCGCTTCTTCCATCACAGAGCTGCCTGACTCCCCCAGGGCCAGCCGGGAGCTCAGCAACGAGACAGATGCTGAACCTGGGCTCCTCAGCAACTCACCTGGGCAGCAGACAGCATCCCCTGAGCTGCCCGTGCCAAGCCCCACGGCTGCCCCTGCACCTCCATCGCCCAGCACCGCACAACTGATGGCAGAGGTGCAGCGGAGGCAGCCCCGGGTGATTCTCACCCGCCTGGCACTGCCGCCCGGATGCATCTCCTGCCGGCTGGCAGACGAGCACCGTGGGGACAGCACTGAGCCAGCCAAGCGCCCCGTGCCTCCTCTGCTGCACACTGGACGGCCCGCGGAAGAGGCGCAGCTCAAACAGCC
>NW_011149716.1:0-623 GCF_000146605.3 Meleagris gallopavo | reverse complement strand
TTTAGGAGGGTGGATAGCGATAGGACAAGGGGAAATGGTTTTCAAGTGAGACAGGTGAGGTTTAGGTTGGTTATTAGGAGGCAGCTTTTCACGCACAGGGTGGTGACGCACTGGAATGTGTGCTTGAGAGTCACTTCCAGGATGATCTGCTCCATGATCCGTGACCAGCACAGAGGTGAGACTGCCATGCTGGTAGTTCCCTGCGTCACACTTTCTATCCTTCCTAAGAGGTGTGCTGTCACCTTTTTTTTCCTCACCAGGGACTTGACCTGACTGCCTCGACTTGTGAAATACCGTGGAGAGTGGCTCGGTGACTGCAGCGGTGAATTCCCTCGGAACTCTGGGACTCATCTCGTCAGGACCCAAACACTCGTGGATGTTTGGGTCCTCAGGTGGTCCAGAACCTGATCTCCCATTCCATGAGGAAGCAATGGCAGTCCCCACCTCACCAAAGCAAAGATGAGGGCTGTGCATAATGAGCAGTTCTCAGACAAGATGGAAGCAAAAATGGTGTTGGGTAGCTGAGCCTTCTCTGGTGGTAAGCAACATGGTGCACAGAGTGCAGCCATGTGCTCCGAGCAAGGAGCACAGGTTTGTGCAAGAGGCCCGGATGCAGGGCAGTG
>NW_011149715.1:0-496 GCF_000146605.3 Meleagris gallopavo | reverse complement strand
TGCGTTGGCTCAGAGACGGCAAAGTCTGCTCTGATGCGGTTTGTCAGCAAGAACAAACTTGGGAGACATTGATAAGCTACTTTGTGTTTGGAGGCGTTAGACTAGTATTTTTTTTTCTTTGTTGCTAATTTTTCCCAAGTCCAACCCCTGTGATTCCCGTTGGGGAAGCAGTGTGAGGGAGGTGAGCCCAAGCGGAAAGGCAGCGGTGCCTGGAGCTCTCTGTCACATCTGTGCCCATCTCAGCAGCTTTGGTGCTGTCTGTGTGCATCCTCCTGGAGGATGTGGTGCAGAGCTCCAAGCCTGGTGTTGGTGGGACGCAGTGTGCAGTGGTGGTTCCCCTTGTCACGGAAAAGAAACCTTGCTGTTTCCAGCATGAACTAACAGGCTCCGTTGAGCCAGTCGTGCCAGGACTTCCAGCCCTTTCCCTGAGATGGATGGACTCCCCTGCCCCTTCCTTTGGGTACCGTGTTGTGTCGTTTCTGGCACAACCAGCGCA
>NW_011149714.1:0-715 GCF_000146605.3 Meleagris gallopavo | reverse complement strand
CTGGAGAGGAGCTCTGCAGAGAGGGACCTGGGCGGTCCTGGTGGATGACAGGTTGGCCATGAGCCAGCAGTGTGCCCTCGTGGCCAAAAAGGCCAATGGCATTCTGGGGTGCATTAAGAAGAGCGTGGCCAGCAGGTCGAGGGAGGTGATCCTCCGCCTCTACTCTGCCCTGGTAAGGCCTCATCTGGAGTACTGTGTCCAGTTCTGGGCTCCCCAGTACAAAAAAGACAGGGATCTCTTGGAAAGAGTCCAGCGGAGGGCCACAAAGATGGTGAAGGGCCTGGAGCATCTCCCCTATGAAGAAAGGCTAAGTGAACTGGGTCTGTTTAGCCTTGAGAAAAGAAGACTGAGAGGGGACCTGATCCAGGTTTATAAATATCTGAGGTGTGGCGGCCATAGTGGTGAGGCCAGTCTCTTTTCAGTGGTACGTGGAGACACGACGAGGGGAAACAGACATAAGCTGCAGCACAGGAAGTTTCGCACGAATGTGCGTAAGAACTTCTTCACGGTGAGGGTGACGGAGCACTGGAACAGGCTGCCCAGGGAGGTTGTGGAGTCTCCTTCTCTGGAGATATTCAAGTCTCGCCTGGACGCCTACCTGTGCGACCTGGTGTAGGGAACCTGCTTTGGCAGGGGGGTTGGTCTCGATGATCTCTAGAGGTCCCTTCCAACCCCCTACCAATTCTGTGATTCTGTGATTCTGTGATTTCTTGGA
>NW_011149713.1:0-450 GCF_000146605.3 Meleagris gallopavo | reverse complement strand
GGAGCAGCCCTGCGGAGGACTCGGGGAGTCCTGGTGGACAAAGAGCTGGACATAAGCCAGTAGTGTGCACTTGCAGCCCAGAAGGCCAACTGTATCCTGGGCTGCATTCAAAGAGGAGCGACCAGCAGGGAGAGGGAGGTGATTGTCCCCCTCCACTCGGCTCTGGTGCGGCCCCATGTGCAGCACTGCGTCCAGGCCTGGGGCTCCAGCATGGGAATGATGTGGAGCTTTTGGAGCAGGTCCAGAGAAGAGCCACGAAGATGATCAGAGGGCTAGAGCACCTCTCTTAGAAAGAAATGTTGACGGAACTGGGAATGTTTCTGTGGGGGAAGAGAAAGCTCTGGAGATAGCTCATGACAGCCTTCCAAGACTCGAAGGGAGCGCATAAGCAGGAGGGGGCAACGGCTGTTTAGGAGGGTGGATAGCGATAGGACAAGGGGAAATGGTTTT
>NW_011149712.1:0-869 GCF_000146605.3 Meleagris gallopavo | reverse complement strand
CGTTGCTGCAGGCATTCCTGTCGTGTTCAGAGTATGTTTCTTGGGTGTGCTTTGAGTGTCTCCTTTGCTTTCCGTCTTTGCGTTGCCTTGCTTTGCCTTCCTTGTCTCCCTTGCCCATGCCCTTCTTGCTCCCTTGCCTTCAGTTCCCTGATGCTGTCTCTGGGCCTTGACTGTTGTGTTTTTTCCTTTGCAGGCTTCTGGAAGCGCAGCCAGCTGTCTAGGCGTTTGTGCAGTGCTTGCTGCATTTGCAGCTCCTTCTGGGCTTCCCAGGTGGGTCCACGCCTCGTGGGCATCCTTGCCTCTTGCCTTGTGCTGGCCGGTCGGCTTTTCCTCTGCTGGCTGGGTGGATCCATGCCCGGTAGCTACCCTTCCGTCCTCCTTGGCATGACTGGCAGTGCTTTGCCTTCCTCCAGAGAGATGTTTTGTTCCAGCTGGCAGGCACAGCCTCCTTCTGGGCTGGCGACCCTGAAGGTGCGTGTGTGGTGGAGGCAGCAGCATGCCCAGTAGCTACCCTTTTCCTCCTTCCCGGGGCACCGGGATTGCCAAGTATGTTGGCCTCCTGCAGACTCGGTGGTCATCGGTGCTTCGCCATGACCGTGTATTCTTTGCTTTTTTCATGTTGCTGCAGAGGCTTCTGCTGCTGCTGCATGGGTTGATGTTGGTTTCCTCGGTTGGTTTTCCGTGTTGTTTTTCTGTGGTTTCTGCCTTGGTTTCCTGCTCCTTCTGCATTGCAATGCATTGGGCTATTTTTTCAGTGGTGTTGATTTTTTTCCCCTTCTGTTTCTGTTCTTGGAGTGCTTTTCCTTCCTAAGCGTATTCCCCTCTGTTTGTGAGGTATTTTCAAGTTGCTTTTGCTTTGGTTTCCTTGG
>NW_011149711.1:0-784 GCF_000146605.3 Meleagris gallopavo | reverse complement strand
CCTCCAGGTAAAAGCAAACTGTGGCCTAGATTCTTTGGTCAAAGGAATGGAGAAAAAGGCGTTAGCAATATCAATGGTGGCGTACCATTTGGCTGCCTTTGACTCCAATTCATATTGGAGTTCTAACATATCTGGCACAGCAGCACTCAATGGGGGTGTGACTTCATTCAGGCCACGGTAGTCCACCGTCAGCCTCCATTCTCCACTGGCTTTACGCACTGGCCATATGGGGCTGTTAAAAGGTGAGTGAGTCTTGCTAATCACTCCCTGATTCTCTAGTTGGTGAATCAGCTTCTGAATGGGGAGCAAGGAATCCCTGTTGGTGCGGTACTGCCGTCTGTGCACCGTTTTTGTAGCAATCGGTACTTGTTGCTCTTTCACTCGTAGCAACCCCACGGCAGATGGATCTTCTGACAGGCCAGGCAAAATAGACAACTGCTTAACACCTTCTGTGTCTACAGCAGCTATTCCAAAGGCCCATCGATACCCTTTGGGATCCTTAAAATACTCCCCTTCTGAGGTAATCAATACCAAGTATGCATGGAGCCCCTGGGCCAGTCACAATAGGGTGCTTTTGCCAGTCTTTACCAGTGAGGCTGATTTCGGCCTCCAACATAGTCAGCTCTTGGGAACCTCCAGTCACCCCATGAATATAAATTGATTTTGTCCCTTGGTGACTCGAGGGCATTAGAGTGCACTGTGCACCAGTATCCACCAGGGCCTTATATTTTCGTGATTCTGATGTGCCAGGCCATCTAATCCACACAGTCCAATAAACTCTATT
>NW_011149710.1:0-729 GCF_000146605.3 Meleagris gallopavo | reverse complement strand
GATAATTGAAGTTGCTTGTGCTTTATTTGATATGAGAAGCTACAGATCAAAACTAGCCAAGGTGTGAGATGGAGCTGACTTGAAAGAGATGAATGCTTCGTGACCAGCTGCCAGAAATAGCAAGAGAGGTATTAGGAGGAGAGGCTATGAATGTATGCTCCATGTGATATTTTTCTTCATGAGAGAGAAGCTGTCCTAAACTTCAACACGTTGATTCATGCCTAACCACTTCAGTGCTCTTTTTCACATAGTATTTTGTTTACAGACTGACAGGCATGCTTAAGGTATAGAGTAGGCCTGCAAACTTTTAAAAGCCTTGCTTTGGACTTTGACAGAACTTTTTGCATATTTGTATATAAAAAACTTCTCACATCCTTCCTAGAGCCCAGCAAAAACTTTGGAGCCAAAGAATGCTATTGTCATCTGTGCTGTGAAGTTTTCTTCCTTGAGAAACCTGTAGCATTGTAACACTGCGGGGAAAAAGAACCCACATTAATTTCAGAGCTTACCACACCTAATGATAATTGATTGCCTAGAGTTGCAGGCAGCTTTTGGACAAATTCTGCAAAGTTAACCAGATTTCCATATATACTGGAATATAAGTAGTATTGCAAATAGTTGAACCTATTTAACTAAATCATTCTCTTTGGTTATCTGAAAGTTTTAAAAATTGTGAAATTATACTTCTAGTCAAGACCATAGAATGGTTTGAGTTGTAAGGGACCTTTA
>NW_011149709.1:0-507 GCF_000146605.3 Meleagris gallopavo | reverse complement strand
ATGGATGTATGTATGTATGTGTGTGTGTATGTATATATGTATAGAAGTCAAATCACTATTAAAAGACATCTAGACACTTTCTCCAAAAATGGGTATAGTTGCAATTATTTTCATGTACTAGCACTGCAGAATAACATGAGTTAGTGCCTGAATATGTTGGTATTTTTAAACAAAATTATCTGTAATTTCCATTGACAGCTATGTTTGATCTTCACTAAATTATGTCAGTGTTTTCAGAAATACCCTATTCTTGAGTGCCTAAGAAATACGTAATATGTTACTACAAAGGAATCCTCAGATTTACGTAATTTTTCATACTTGTAAAATATGATTATCAGCTGAATATCTCTGATTTCTTTTCATCATGCTTTCAGTGGTACCTGTACCACTTTTGCCTTGATTTCTTTTACCTTATGTTTAATGATTGCCGTTTGGATGCTCAGGAATCAAGCAGCCATTCTTTTCATTGTTTATTCCTATTTCCCTTCAGTATGGTCGCTTGGGACA
>NW_011149708.1:0-775 GCF_000146605.3 Meleagris gallopavo | reverse complement strand
CTCTATGGACAGCAGGTCTCCATCAGAAAGATGTGGCTCTTACTCTTCACCAGCTTGCTCTTCAGTCCCTCTTAATGGGCTGATGGCAAGGATTTCATCGGCCTACAGAATGTCTTAAATTGATGTGTTTTCTACGGTGCCTAACTTTTTGTCCCTGGAACGTTCTGATGCACGTTCACCCTTCAGGAATCTCAGAGAACTAACTTCTGCTTTCTTCTTGCTATGGGGTGATAGCTGAGCTGCGAGAAATAAAGCCATCACCAGTGTCTGTACTGAAACCGGTCCATCTTCTCTACACAAACTACTGAAATCGTTCTCCTGAAGAATGGTTTGGCCATTCCTCACTCAAGTGCCGTTTCTTACTCCAATCCTTCCCAAAAGAGCATCTCTCTTCAGCAGCTGATGTCGTTCAGTCAGAGCTTACAAAGCTACCAACCAACTCCTGCCTTCGGTGAGGAATGAAATGCTCTTCTTTGGAACTTCTTTAGCATGCTTCAGTGTAAAGCTGCTTACACTTTGACCTCACTTGGCAGTCACAAGAACCAGAGCCTTGTAATCAGCGAGGTAGCTGCATTTGACATAACATTAAACGACACGTTTTCTCATGAACAGGTTACCTCTCCCTAAGTGCCTGAGTTGCAGATCAGCCCTTCGGAGCTGTTACGTGCTTGGAACATAAGGCTTGCGATTAACAAGTTTGGGAACAACTAGATAAGCACCACTTCTAGTTCTCTTGCGGATGATGAATAGCGACGTTAATGAGTGACCCAGGCAC
>NW_011149707.1:0-528 GCF_000146605.3 Meleagris gallopavo | reverse complement strand
TGGTTTGGCAGCTCTGTCTACCTGATGGTTATTTTGTTGTTCTTCAGTAGTCCGACTCTTGGGCACATGAGCATCCACATGGCACACCTTTACAAACATATTCTTATTTGGGCAGCAATGTCTTTACCCAGATCAGCAGCCCATACAGGTTTACCCCTCTGTTGCCAGTTGTTTTGTTCCCACTGCTTTAACCACCCTCATAAGGCATTTGCCATCATCCATGACTTGCAGATGACACCAAGTTGGCAGGAAGTGTCAATCTGCCTGGGGGCTGCAGGGCCCTACAGAGGGATTTGAGAGGCTGAAGCCAATGGGATGAGGTTCAACAAGACCAAATGCCGGGTCCTGGGCTTTGGCCACAGCAACCCCAGGCAACGCTACAGGCGTGGGGCAGAGTGGTGGAAAACTGTGTAGAGGGAATGGACCTGGAGGTACTGGTCGATGCTCAGAGGAGCATGAGCCAGCCAGTGTGCCCAGGTGGCCAAGAAGGCCAATGGCATCCTGGCTTGTATCAGAAATAGCACTGCT
>NW_011149706.1:0-500 GCF_000146605.3 Meleagris gallopavo | reverse complement strand
GCCAGTAGTGTGCACTTGCAGCCAGAAGGCCAACTGTATCCTGGGCTGCATCAAGAGGAGCGACCAGCAGGGAGAGGGAGGTGATTCGTCCCCCTCGACTCGGCTCTGGTGCCGGCCCCATGTGCAGCACTGCGTCCAGGCCTGGGGCTCCAGCACGGGAATGATGTGGAGCTTTTGGAGCAGGTCCAGAGAAGGGCCACGAAGATGATCAGAGGGCTGGAGCCCCTCTCTTAGAAAGAAATGTTGAGGGAACTGGGATTGTTTGTGTGGGAGAAGAGAAAGCTCTGGAGATAGCTCATGACAGCCTTCCAAGACTCGAAGGGAGCGCATAAGCAGGAGGGGGCAACGGCTGTTTAGGAGGGTGGATAGCGATAGGACCAGGGGAAATGGTTTTCAAGTGAGACAGGGGAGGTTTAGGTTGGTTATTAGGAGGCAGCTTTTCACGCCCAGGGTGGTGACGCACTGGAATGTGTGCTTGAGAGTCACTTCCAGGATGATCT
>NW_011149705.1:0-638 GCF_000146605.3 Meleagris gallopavo | reverse complement strand
CCCCTAGTGCCTTCTCACAGCTCCTCAGCGTGCTCGAGGCCTCTTCAGCTCTTTCCAAATATTTTCCAAATATGCCCTACTGCACTCCAAGGACATCCCCGTATCTTCTGGCACGCTCTAACATACTCTCACACCCACCCCACTGTGGCATCTGAGGCACAGACTCAGATACTGACTATCCAAACCACTTATTGCAGGTTCTAACATCCCTTAGAGAGATTCCCAAATTAGTCTTGTAACTTTCCCACCTTCCTTTCCGTGTCAACAAAACTTTCCATACAGACCCCCTTCACCATGCATGCAGGTGCTTATCCAGGCAGTTCCTCCTCCAGTCAGGGTCATTATCATGCAGCCATCACGCAGCTTACGTGACTTTGGTTTTCTCTCTTGGTTCTCAGCTTTGCTTTCTCTTGCCATTTATCTTGCTCCACAGCTTCTGCTTGGAATATTCTTTCTTGTAGTAACCCAAAATCCTCTCCTCCCACTCCCCTTCTTTTTTTGTTTTTTTTTGTTTTATTAGCAAACTCTTACCGTACTAATAATAACATCATGGCACTAATCACATTTGTAACATCATCATGCCAGCATCCCAACTGCCTGCTTTAGAGCTTTCTCCTTCATTTTGTGTAACACTTTGT
>NW_011149704.1:0-478 GCF_000146605.3 Meleagris gallopavo | reverse complement strand
ATGTTAATGTCATGTCTACAGATCAAAGCTTAGGCTGCAATTGCTTTTAAAAGTATATTTTAAAGATGTACTTAATTAAGTATTGTTATTATTGGAGGTGTTGCAGGAAAATTTATATGTAAGCATGTTTTCACACTGACATAAGCAATGGAAAAAAACCTTAGCAGTGCAGGCTCACCAGAAGTTTGGAGTTCAATCACAGTTTACAACATAAGAGCAACTGTAGTAAATGAAACTCAAAGTCTGGCCTGTTCAGTGTCTTCACTCCCACAGTGGCCAACATCAAAAGTTTGGGAAGAACTGAGCCTGAGGAGGTGTGAGGAGTGTTTCCACCCTTCCTGCTATTAGCAGCCAGTGGCTCTGGATTTCCTGGCCAGCAGTGGTATCCCTGATGGATTTCTTTTCCACTAATTGCTTTTTCTGGGGCATGTATAGTTTTGGTGTGTGCAGCATCCTGTGGTGATGAGCTCCACTGTTT
>NW_011149703.1:0-578 GCF_000146605.3 Meleagris gallopavo | reverse complement strand
TGTCTGTCGATTCCTCTCCGTCATTTGTTTGCAAGGCGACTGGAGGCCACATGCCCCATAGGGAGCCACAGTCGCATGCTGGGACCTCGGGGCCGATAGGGCCTGGCACCACCAGTCAATTTCCTTCTCACAGTCCTTGATGGCCCTCAGCCTCTCCACCTCTTCCCTCAGGCAGGCCACCAGACTGAGAAGGTCATTTACCTGGTCGCACCTTACACAGGCATTGCCTCCATTGCCTGGCACTTCAAGGGCCAGACTCTGGCACTCATTGCAGCCAGCAACCTGAACGCTAGCATGCTGCTTTGGGATCTCAGTCTGGGTCGCCACGCTCTTCTTGGCTACAGCCCTCCTCTTACGTGTGCAGGGGACCTCTGTCTGGGTCTCCACATGTTTCCTGGCAGTAGCCTTCCGTCGGACGCAGCCATGGCAATCCAGAAGACCCACTAGCACCAGCACAATCAGAGTAGTGTTACCAAGTGTGACTAATAGCTCCACCCTGTTACTGAAAGTGCTGGATCTGCCCACGCTCTTTACAGGTCGTCGATGGGTGCAACCGCAATTACCACCCTCTTCACAGA
>NW_011149702.1:0-825 GCF_000146605.3 Meleagris gallopavo | reverse complement strand
GTGTACCACTCCATATGCATATCTTGAGTCTGTAACAGTTTTAACACTTGATTTAATGCATATAACTCACAAGTTTGAGCTGACCAATTACTAGGCAAGCTTCCCATTTCCTCAACTTTCCCTTCTGTTCCTTTGATGATTTTATAGCCATTATGTCGTCTTCGTTGTACCACTCTAGAGGAGCCATCTATAAACAGTATTTCTTCTTAATCGAAGGGTATATCTTGTCAGTCTGACATTATCTTTGTTTTATAATTGATTAAACAATTATGTTCCACATTCACTGTATCTTCAGTTCCCTTTGATAAGGAGGCAAGATTCAGGATAGAATCAATGACTATAGTTAAATTGTCTTTTTTCAATTAATATGGCTTCATATTTCAGTATCCTGGAGTCTGTTAGCCACCTTCCTGCCTTCTGAGTAAGGATATTCCTTACTTGGTGTGGGGTAACAGCAATCAAATCACCCTCCAAAGGTTAATTTCCTGCTCTCTTTCACCAGTAAGGCAGCTGCTGCTACTGCCTGAACACACTCTAGCAAGCCCTGAGATAAAAGGTCTAGTAATTTAGACAGGTATGCTGTGGGTTTTCTTTTATCTTTCCATTTCAGGGTTAAGACTCCCAAAGCAGCACCATCACTTACAGTTACAAAAAGTTTACCTTTAGAGATTAGATGTCCTAAGTATTTAACTTCTTTTTCCATATACTGTATTTTACTTTTGGACACGCTTAGTCATGCTTCCTAAGAAATTTAAGAATTCATTTGTAGCCTCTTTTACCTTTGATTTTTCTATATATGTTAATATATTGTATATATATAAGATA
>NW_011149701.1:0-691 GCF_000146605.3 Meleagris gallopavo | reverse complement strand
TTTCAGAGGTCATGAGCATTTGGGACAGTACATCTGAGTACATGCTTCAGCAGTTTGCCCTCAAAAAGGTGGGATGTCCCTCCCCTTCCTCCTGCATGCTGGTATCTGTGCGCTGTCAGCAGTCCCTGCAGCCACGATGCCACAGAGTGACCCCATCCGTCCTTTGATGAAAACCCCGGAGGGTCACTGAGGTGTGACGGAGCTGCTTCTGCAGCAGCTGGTGCCGGTGGGGAATTTGTCCAGAAGAGGCTTCAGGCCTTCCTGGCCACTACCATCCCTCCCTGCTGGGAGGCAGAAGCCAGCAGAAAGCCTGGGGCACTTCTCAGGGCTTCTGCAATTGCTCAGCGTCCTACCCTGAAGTCCGTGCATAGCTCCAAGGTGTTTGTTTGTTTGGCTTTTTCTTTCCTTCTGCGTTATGAGGGAAAAAGGAGAAAGAATCACGGCCTTCTCGTCAGTGGCCCTGACCCAAAGCTTTCGGAAGAGTCCCCTCCTTCTCCTCTGCACCTCTGGAGCAGACAGAGCACGTTTGTCCATCCAAACCTACATCTGTGTTCCTCTGCTCTCTACTGGTTCCAGGGTGTGGCCGTAGACGTCCTTGGCACTTTCTACATCCTGAGAAAGCGCATCTGCGAGGGGACCAGGCCCATGATTGTCCCCAGGTTCCACCTGTCGCAACGAGTGGCACAGGCCC
>NW_011149700.1:0-542 GCF_000146605.3 Meleagris gallopavo | reverse complement strand
GCTGTGGAACACACGGGCGTTTCTGCCCTGCTTTCTGCTTCCTTGTCTTCTTCATCTGCTTAGTTATTTCCCAGTAGTCGTCCAGGCTTTGCCCGGTACAGGCCGCACAACTTTTAGCCATGTCTGTCAGAAGCTTTGTGTTCTGTGCCAGGATCTTTCGACATGACCTTCGAGACTCATGGTGCAGCCACAGCCTAGCGCCCATCACTTGGCACTGGATGCACGGCTTCAGGACTGCTGAGTGCCGATCGGCCCAAGACCCTTCCTGGTGCCCTGCCGCGTAGCCCCTGCCTGCGAAAGCGGGCACAGCTTCTCTGTGGGCAGTGATTGCTGCTGCAAGCTCTTCGGGATCAGGCCCTGATGGAGGAGTGACGCGCACTCCTTCTGTGGCCTCCTGGGCCTCGTCTGCTTCTGCTGCTCCCGCTGCTTGCTGAGCTTGTGTCAGGTCCTGCTGTCTGACTGCATCAGACACAGTTTCTGTCTGGACCTGTGGCAGGGGGGACTGCACAGTGTTCTCACTGCTGCACCACTGACGGCTGGGC
>NW_011149699.1:0-750 GCF_000146605.3 Meleagris gallopavo | reverse complement strand
CCCCCTCACAATTTCACTATTAGTACCAACAATTACAATTCCAAATATACCATCAATTATACTTCCACATACCATCAATTACACTTGTGTATACCATTAAAAATCGAGAATTCCGTATACCATCAAAACAGTTTGTCCCCCTCCCTTCAAAAGTCCATGAGTCGAACAATTCAATTCTTCAGCTTTCATAAAACACCCAGCACTTAGTCTCACAATTAAGGATGCTCAGTTATAAGAACTGGTTCTGTTACTTAATTTATGTTCCCAGTTTCTTAGTCAGTGTCTTCCCTGGCTCACCAGCGATGTCCTTCTAGTGAGCTAAAATACTACCCAGAGGGGTGTTTTTTGGAATTTTCTTAGACACTCTCTGTCCCATGATAACCTTTTATATCTGTCCAGTTCTAATTGTAGATGAAAAGTCCTTCATGTGTGGCTGGGTAATGGAGTCTACTTGCTTTCCCAGGGAATGGTTTCAGATCGCATTCCTTAGCCAAGAGCCCATAACCAACATCCCCCAGCAAGACAGGAATTTTTAAACCAGAAATGTAATTCCACAAATATCACTTTCACAACATAAAAATTTAACAATCACCAGGACAATAACAAAAATCAATATAGTTTCCACAACCAAGAAAACCAAGTTCAGACATTTACTCATTCTGCGTATTTCCACTTGTCACTTTTCCTGCCACTTTTCTTTCCTGACAATATACTGACCCATTTTATTCCAGGACTGTAGATGTCCTACCC
>NW_011149698.1:0-696 GCF_000146605.3 Meleagris gallopavo | reverse complement strand
AGAAAATGTCATATTTTCGGGGAGAAACCTGGCATTTCTGGCAGGAAATGTCATCTTTTTCTTGAGAAAAGAGGCATTTCTGGCAGAAAATGTCATGTTTTTCTTGAGAAAAGAGGCATTTCTGGCAGAAAAATGTCCTACTTGGGGTGAGAAAATCTGGCATTTCTGGCAGGAAAGATCGTATTTTGGGTGAGAAAACTGGTAATTCTGGGAGAAAATGTCCTACTTTGGGCTAGAAAAGTGTTATTTCTGGCAGGAAATGTCCTAATTCTGGGAGAAAGCTAGTGTTTCTGGGGGAAATTTCAAATTTCTGTCAGGAAAACTGTCATATCGGAGAGGAATGTCCTAGTTTGGGGGAGTAAACTGGTATTCCTGCAAGAAAATTCGATATTTTTTGGACAACCCTGGGATTTTGTGGGAGAAAATGTCACACTTTGGGTGAGTAAACTGTTATTTCAGGCTCGAAATGTCATATTTTGGGGTGAGAAAACTGTTAATTCTGGCCCCAACTGTCATATTTTTCTGGAGAAAGTGGTATTTCTGGGCGAAAATGTCCCGTTTTTTGGAGAAAGCAGGTAGTCCTGGGAGAAAACTGTCGTATTCTGGGGGAGAAAGCAGGCATTTCTGGGAGAAAATGTCATATGCTGTGTGAGAAAAGTGGTATTTTTGGGAGAAAATGTCATATTTTCGGGGAGA
>NW_011149697.1:0-681 GCF_000146605.3 Meleagris gallopavo | reverse complement strand
ACTCAACCCCACTGTTGATGTCCCTGATGAAGGGGAAACCCAGATGCTTGTACCAACTGGGCGTAGAAGCCCTTGGGAGCAGCCCTGCGGAGGACTCGGGGATCCTGGTGGACAAAGAGCTGGACATAAGCCAGTAGTGTGCACTTGCAGCCCAGAAGGCCAACTGTATCCTGGGCTGCATTCAAAGAGGAGCGACCAGCAGGGAGAGGGAGGTGATTGTCCCCCTCGACTCGGCTCTGGTGCGGCCCCATGTGCAGCACTGCGTCCAGGCCTGGGGGCTCCAGCACAGGTATGATGTGGAGCTTTTGGAGCAGGTCCAGAGAAGGGCCACGAAGATGATCAGAGGGCTGGAGCACCTCTCTTAGAAAGAAATGTTGAGGGAACTGGGATTGTTTCTGTGGGAGAAGAGAGAGCTCTGGAGATGGCTCATGACAGCCTTCCAAGACTCAAAGGGAGCGCATAAGCAGGAGGGGGCAACGGCTGTTTAGGAGGGTGGATAGCGATAGGACAAGGGGAAATGGTTTTCAAGTGAGACAGGGGAGGTTTAGGTTGGTTATTAGGAGGCAGCTTTTCACGCCCTAGGGTGGTGACGCACTGGAATGTGTGCTTGAGAGTCACTTGCAGGATGATCTGCTCCATGATCCGTGACCAGCACAGAGGTGAGACTGCCATGCTGGTATT
>NW_011149696.1:0-564 GCF_000146605.3 Meleagris gallopavo | reverse complement strand
CCAGCTCTCCAGCCTGTCCAGGTCTCGCTGAATGGCAGCACAGCCTTCAGGCGTGTCAGCCAATCCTCCCAACTCCGTATCATCAGCAAACTTGCTGAGGGTGGCCACTATCCCCTCATCAAGGTCATTGATGAAGATGTTGAACAAGACCGGACCCAGCACAGACCCCTGGGGGACACCACTGGTTACAGGTCTCCAGCCAGACTCTGCACCACCAACGACCCTCTGCGCTCTGGCAGTCAGCCAGTTCTCAACCCACCTCACTGTCCACTCATCTATCCCACACTTCCTCAGCTTTGTTATAAGGATGTCGTGGGAGACAGTATCAAATGCCTTTCTAAAATCAAGGTAGACTATATCTACCGCTCTTCCCCCATCCACCCAGCATGTGACAGCATCATAGAAGGCCACCAGGTTGGTCGAGCACGACCTCCCCTTGGTGAACCCATGCTGACTACTCCTGATAACCTCCTTTTCTCCCAGTTGTCTGGAGATGGTATCCAGCACAAGCTGTTCCATCACCTTTCCAGGGACGGAGGTGAGGCTGACAGGCCTATAATTACC
>NW_011149695.1:0-676 GCF_000146605.3 Meleagris gallopavo | reverse complement strand
AAATCAATTTGATGATTACTTATTTATTTACTTACTTATTTGCAGATATTCTGAAGCAGTTAGCAGAGGTTTGCTGGGTGTAGAGAAGCTTTCCTTGGTTTCTTCGTCTCCTTCCACGTGACGTAACCTTCTCCTCCCTCACCCCCATCTAACTGCGTTCTCCTCTGCCCTCACGCCAAAGAGAGAACGGAGCGCCAGAAGCAGCTGCGGCGCGGCTCCGCGTCCACCTGGTCGTTGTTGCTGTTTCCGCGGTCTCCAATGCCCCTCTGTGGACAGTCGGTGGAATTGTGGCCGTATGCGTTTGATGCTCGGGCATGTGCGGTGCGGTGCCGACAGGGGCATCCTGGCTTAGAAGGGGGAGAATATCGCTGAGCCGGCGGTCCAAGAATCCAATGCTTGCCCGTAGCCGTAGTGGTTTGTGGAAACAGTTGCTATGTCTAAGTTGAACGGGCGCGTTTGCTATTAGCTGGAAGACTGATCACCATAGAGAGCAGTAGATTCGCTGCGCACAGAGCTTAGGACGGCACTTCCGCATTTGTACGCACATGCGTTGTGCTGCAGGCGGGACTGGGCGTCAGACCGCGGTAGTTCCGTGCAATGGCCACGAGATGGCAGCAGAGACCGCGGAAAGACTTATTCTGTTAGCTTATAAGCGGGACTCGGCGGCAAACAGCGG
>NW_011149694.1:0-757 GCF_000146605.3 Meleagris gallopavo | reverse complement strand
ATGACCTGTTTCTCCATTTTGTTGTGCAGCGCCAAGAAACGCGGCAAGCTCATCACCTTCCTTCGTTCCTTGGGTGAAGGCCCACCCAAGAAGCCGAAGGAGCGGGAGGTGGAGAAGGAAGGGGTGTTTGGTTGTGACCTGGGAGAGCATCTTCTCCGCTCTGGTCGCGATGGTAAGGAACAGCCCATTGCTGAGATCTTCCTCTGCTGGGAGTCTAAAGATGCAAGGGAGATCATATCTAGCAGGGGGCAGGTTGATACCAGTGGAGGAACGAGTGGTGGGAGTTGATGGCTGAAGGATAAAGTGAGGCGAATGCTCGTAAGAGACAAGCACATTTGTATTGGCTTCACCCAAGCCTGGCTGGGCTTAGTGGATGGGACGTGACGGGAGCACAGGCTGAAGCAGGACTTGACTCAGGAGCTCCACTAAGCGCTGGCACGTGTTCTTTAGTCCCCCAGGTCCTCCAGAGCTGCGCCGAGTTCATTGAGCAGCATGGCGTGGTGCAGGGGATATACCGCCTGTCCGGCGTCGCGTCCAACGTCCAGCGCCTCCGGTAAGAGTGCTGCGACTGACACAGCTGGACTGCATGTGGGCTGGCTTTTACTTGCTTTCCTCTTTCTCACCCATTTTGTGTCCTCCTCTCCAGACGTGAATTTGAGACTGAGCAGATTCCTGAGCTGACCGTCCGTGACATTCACAGCGTGAGCTCCCTCTGCAAGATGTACTTCAGGGAGCTCCCGAACCCTCTGCTCACCCA
>NW_011149693.1:0-508 GCF_000146605.3 Meleagris gallopavo | reverse complement strand
ACTTCCTAACGTAGAGGACAATGCACGCACACACACGCACGCACGCACACAAACACCCCCTGTATATCCCTTCTGAAGAGCCTGTAGCCCTGAATCACAGTACGCCAGTTGTGAGATTGGTCCCACCACGTTTCCCTGATAGCAACCAGACCGTTATTTTCCAAGCACATCATGGCTTCCAGCTCCTCCTGCTTATTTCCCATGCTGCGTGCATTGGTGGAAAGGCACTTCAGTTGGGCTTTCTGGCAACACTGCCTTTCTAGAGGGGCCCTCCCGCAAACCTCCAAAAGAAATCTGAAGTTCTCCCCCACAGCTTCCTAGAGGGACATGAGAAGGTTTTGGACGAGGAGTCGGCAAAATTACCTCCCCTGTGGAGTTCCCAGAAGATCCTACAGCATCCTACGGGACAGTTTGGAGGTTTTTCCCCACAGCCTCCTGGCGTGACAGCAATCCTAAGTGTTCCTTTGTCCCGCTGCACTTGGCTCTCTTCCCCCATCGGAGCTAGTAT
>NW_011149692.1:0-676 GCF_000146605.3 Meleagris gallopavo | reverse complement strand
GATTTGAATACGTGCTTGCAAGGAGGCTAGCAAGTATTGTCACCTTCAGTGGGCGATATTGGGTGTCACTGTCACCAGGTGTCCCCGTCACTCAAGTGTCACCGTCACGCAGGGTCCACCCCACAGACCACATTGTTCCCACGGGCGGGGTGCACCCCATACTTTTGTAATAAGGTTTATTTTTTGATAAGGAGGGATTGGGGGATGCCCTCCCACCAGCCCCCTGCAAATAATAAAGGGCAGAGGAGCAGCTGTGGGGCTCCACGTCTCACAGTGGAGGGGGAACTTTGAGGACAGAGGTCACTGCACTTCTCTTTTTAAATGTATGACACATGAGGCACTTACTAGAATATGCAATTAACCCTGAGTTCCTAAGATCAGGATGTATTTCTCTCCTCGGAACACAGTTCCAAATGAACTGTTAGTATAATTTCAGAAGTGTCCTTAGGATATTTTATGTACATCTATAACACTAACAGGTGATCTTAGTGCAGGTAGAGTTCCATATAAAAACCCGGGCTTAGTTATCAATGCTGGATTTCATCTTGGTAAGGACGCTTTAAATAGGTGAAATGTAGACAGGCATCAACTCCCAGGTCACCTCGTTCAGTGCATCCTTACGTGGCATTTTGACTCATGTCGTGACCTTCACGCACAACGAATGTGGTACTCAGAC
>NW_011149691.1:0-594 GCF_000146605.3 Meleagris gallopavo | reverse complement strand
GCACCGCAGCTCTGCTGCCACCTGTTGGACACAATACAGTCATGAAGGCACTGCCCTGCATCCGGGCCTCTTGCACAAACCTGTGCTCCTTGCTCGGAGCACATGGCTGCACTCTGTGCACCATGTTGCTTACCACCAGAGAAGGCTCAGGTACCCAACAACATTTTGGCTTCCATCTTGTCTGAGAACTGCTCATTATGCACAGCCCTCATCTTTGCTTTGCTTTGGTGAGGTGGGGACTGCCATTGCTTCCTCAGTCCCACACACCCCTTCCCATCCCACACTGCCATGGGAGATCAGGTTCTGGACCACCTGAGGACCCAAACATCCACGAGTCTTTGGGTCCTGACGAGATGAGTCCCAGAGTTCCGAGGGAATTCACCGCTGCACTCACCGAGCCACTCTCCATGGTATTTCACAAGTCGAGGCAGTCAGGTCAAGTCCCTGCTGAGGAAAAAAAAGGTGACAGCACACCTCTTAGGAAGGATAGAAAGTGTGACGCGGGGAACTACCAGCATGTCAGTCTCACCTCTGTGCTGGTCACGGATCATGGAGCAGATCATCCTGCAAGTGACTCTCAAGCACACATTCCAG
>NW_011149690.1:0-674 GCF_000146605.3 Meleagris gallopavo | reverse complement strand
CACTGCTAGGAACAGGAGTCCGAGATGCTAATGGAAAGATGCAGTCGGAAAGGAACAGGATAAGTTAGCGATTTTGTGTAGCAACTCTCTGTGGAGGGGCTGGTCTTCAAAATGGTACAAGCAGCTCAGGAGAGGAGAAGGATTTGCCGACTGCCGCTGTCCTCAGATGCATTTCTGTGAACACTGCAGATTGGCTTTCCTTAGTACTGTGACAGATTTTGGAGACTGGAAGTACTGTTGGATTCTCTGTTCATCTTGGTGCTTCTCATTTCTCAGTGACCCCAGAGAAGGCTGCTAAGGCTACGGGAGACATCCGTGTGAAAAACACTGGAGGAAATCCGCCAGGAGAAAGCGAATCGACGAGGCGGAACTCCAGCTCAGCTCCAAGCTGAAGGGCAGTGTGAAACCAAAGAGACTCGACCTTCCCAGGCAGTTTGCATCTCAGCTTTCTCCCAAGCCCTGCCTCTGAGAAAACGTAGGCAATCAGAAGACGGGAAGCAAAATGCAGACGAGTTGCCTCCCAAGAGAAGGGTTCAGGGTGAAAACAGCATGCAAAGCAGTCTCATTCCATCTGTTGCTGGCCAAGTCCAGTTGGAAGAGCCAGTGCACAAAGCCGAGCCTTTGCAGGAAATCCATATTAAAACCCTGGACGAAATCAGGAGGGAGAAGGCTCT
>NW_011149689.1:0-646 GCF_000146605.3 Meleagris gallopavo | reverse complement strand
ACCCCAGGTCCCTTCTTTCCCCTCGCTCTCCTCTCCAACAGCTCAGTCCCAACCTACGCTGGTACCTGGGGTGTTTTTGTCCAGATGCAGGACTCTACGCTTACCCATCTTACATCGCATTAAATTCCTCCCTGCCCAACTCTCCAGCCTGTCTAGATCTAGCTTCCAGGAGGATCTGTTGCCTGATTTTTCCTGGCACAGAGGTGAGACTGACAGGTCGGCAGTTCTCTGGGTCCTCCTTTTTACCCTTTTGAAGTATGGGTACGATGTTACCTTTTTTTCCAGTCTCCAGGGACTTTACTTGATTGCCACAACTTTTCAAATATCATCGAGGGTGGCTTGGAGACTCTCTCAGCCAATTCCATGAGGACTGGGATGCACCTCATTGGGATCCATAGACTTGTGGATGTATAAAGTAAACAGGGTGGATAAATAAATGTGGATATATAAAATAAAACGGTCCCAGATCAGTCAAACCTGATTTCCCATTGGTGAGCCCACGTTGACTACTGCTGATAACCCTCTTTTCTTCCACTTCCTTGGAGATGACATCTAGAATAAAGTACTCCACCATCTTCCCAGTGACAGAGGTGAGGCCTCCTGGCCCATAGTTTGTTGGCTTCTTCTTCCTGCCCTTTTGAGAGTG
>NW_011149688.1:0-504 GCF_000146605.3 Meleagris gallopavo | reverse complement strand
AAATTGTATAAGCGTCGCGGTGTATTGGATCTCTGTATTAGGAAAGCTCACCCTTTAGTCAGCCTAACCATTGGCTCACGCCGTGAAGGGGTGGAGTGTATGGGGCTGCTGAATCACGGCCTGAACCTTTGATTGATCACCTGAGGCGAGCAATGAGTCAGCCAGGGGAGCACAGGTGAAGGCAATTCAGCTGTGCTGCAGGAAGGGGTGGAGCCTGGCTGCACCTCTCCTAGAGCCATTGAAGAGCTGACTGCCAGCAGGGAAGGATCTCTCTGGAGATGCGCTCCATCAGGAGTTCATCTCGCGAGCCCAGGATAGGGTGGGTGTCTTTCCCTCTTTACTCCAATCTAAATGACGTTAGTCAAGCTCCTGGATATGTAGATATACTCTCTGTGTATCCATTGATTATACACAGAGATATGAAGGGAGAGAGAGAATCACATTTAAGGAGTAGATCCAAAAGTACATCAGAGTTTGGAGAGATGGATTAATAATCTCCCTGAA
>NW_011149687.1:0-696 GCF_000146605.3 Meleagris gallopavo | reverse complement strand
TGCATGGTCTTTTTAGTTTTCATTCTTTGCTTTGTTTTCCTTTCAGTTTTGCTTCTCTTTCCTTTGTCTTTTTTTATTTTTTCCTCGTCTTTTTTTTTCATTTACTCTGTTCAGCTTTAGTTGGTCTTTTTTCCTTTCACTTTCCCTGTTTGAATGCTTTACTTTGCCATGATATTGCACTGTATGGTTTTGTATTTTTCTTTGCATTTCTTTTTTTTCTGTGCTTTTCTACTTGTTTTTTTTATTGTTTTATTTTTCTTTGCTTTTGGGTTTTTTGTTTTGTTTTGTTTGTTTGTGTTGTATTGTTTTGCTTTGGATGTTGTTGCTTTGCTTTGTCTTTTTTTCTCTTATATTTTATTAAAAATCTAAAAATGTCTTCTATGTTGATTTTGATGTCATTGGTTTTCTTTGCTTTTTTTCCCCCTTATTTTTCCTTACTGCATTTTTCTCTTTGCTTTCCACTGTTTTCTTCATTTTCTCATTTTTTCTTTGCATTCCTTTCTTCCCATTAGTTTTTCTTTTTAAGAGTAATCCTTTTTCATTTTCCTTCTTTTCAAAAAGATTTTTCTGGGTTTTGTTTCACTTCTATGATTTTTTCTTATTTCCTTTTTTTTTTCCCCATTGCTTTGGTTTCTTTGTTTTCCATTCCAAGTTTGCTTTGCATTGCTTTTGCATTGTTTTTAGTTCTCGTTCTTT
>NW_011149686.1:0-486 GCF_000146605.3 Meleagris gallopavo | reverse complement strand
AGCTGGAAGCTGCTTCCGTTCACTTGAGAGTGTGGGGGAGTATTGGTCCTTGGAATGGGGTAAGTGGTTCTTTTTTATTTCAGGGCTGTGATCTTCTGTTTTTGGGGGATCGCAAGTGCACTGAAGGGCTGCTAGCTGTAAGAGTAGCATCTGAATCTGGAGACTGCTTCCTTTGGGGTGTGGGGTGAGCCCTTAGAATGGGGTGAGTGATTCCTGCTTGATTTCAGAGCTGTGAGCTCTGCTTTTCTGGAGGACCTCAAGCTGGATAGCTGTAATGAATAGGGCTATGTGCTAATTGCATCCATGCGGTGGGTGTTTTTTAAGGGCATTGTGTGCATCCTTGTTGTGTTTTAAATTCTGTTCTGCGTCTCTTCTGATTTCATTTTGCAGCCTGATGGAGTGGAAGGATTGCCTGGGCTCCTCCAGTCAGTGGTGTGAGATGTGTCCAGCAGGTAATGAACATCATGCACCCCATGTTGGTGCGCT
>NW_011149685.1:0-472 GCF_000146605.3 Meleagris gallopavo | reverse complement strand
ATGGGAAAAAAACCAAGTCTTACAGTCTCTAGGCCAGGTCCGTAGTATTTCAATAGACGGTAGTCATATCTCTGAAGTAGCGGACCTGGTCAAGAGAAACGGGAGTTCCAAATCAGACCTAGAGGTTCCAGTCATGGTGGATCCCCTGCAACTCCGTCCTATTATAACTCAAAAACGAAAAAGGTGCAAGATAGACCGGCAGAGGTGCCCCCTGACCAATGGCCCCCTGCCAAAACGTATTTGCATGTGACAGCCAGACCATACACTCCTACTAATGGACCTGGTGCAGCGATTTTGGCAGAGGCCGAGAGAGAGTATACCTGCATGGCTGCTCAGGTTATGGGATTCAGGTGCAGAAAGTGTTATGGTTAGTTGGCCGGAAATGTCAAAGCTGGCCACCATACCATTACATCCTGCTGTCAGGCAGAGACTATACGCTGCCATCCAGTATAGCAATGAGAACCACTCAATA
>NW_011149684.1:0-587 GCF_000146605.3 Meleagris gallopavo | reverse complement strand
AAAGACCACGACTCCGAGAAATTCCTCCCAGTTCCTCCCAATTACACTCCATTACATTCCTCATCATGACACTTACTCCCAGACTTTTGGCATTTTACTGCGGAAAGACCATTTCGATCCAGAATATATGCCATTGGCCCTCACAAACACCGATTGCCTCACAAAGATGTGGCACATCCCAACAGAAAGACCATTTCTAGCCCCCAAAAGATGGCATTTACTCCCAGAAACACCAGCTTTCTCACACATTCCTCACCTTTTCCCCCCCACATAAGACCTTTTCTCCCAGAAATGACAGTTCTCTTAGGAATACCTCCCAATTCCCCCTAATCTACTACACCACACTCCGCACTATGACACTTTCTCCCCAAACTAGGACACTTTCTCCCAGAAAGGCCACTTCTTCCCCCCAAAGTACACCGTTGGCTTCCAAAAAGAACGCATTCTCTCCCAGAAATACCACCCTTCTCCAATACAATGACATTACCTCCCAGTAATGCTACCTTGGGCCCAAACATTGGACAGCTTCTCCCACAAGTACTACTTTTCCATCCAAAAGAGGACATCTTCTCCCCAAAGAATGCTAT
>NW_011149683.1:0-543 GCF_000146605.3 Meleagris gallopavo | reverse complement strand
ACTACGCTCAGTCCTTTCATCCCCTAGCATGTTTTGGTGGTGGCTGTTCCCTCATCCCAGCTACTGACCCTGCACTTGGATTTGTGCCCACTGCTCAGCCTGTTGAGGTCTCTGTGGATGGCATCCCGTCCCTCTGCTGTGTCACTGCACCCCACTGCTTGGTGTCCTTAGGGTGCACTCAACCCCACTGTTGATGTCCCTGATGAAGGGGAAAGCCAGATGCTTGTACAAACTGGGCGTAGAAGCCCTTGGGAGCAGCCCTGCGGAGGACTCGGGGATCCTGGTGGACAAAGAGCTGGACATAAGCCAGCAGTGTGCACTTGTAGCCCAGAAGGCCAACTGTATCCTGGGCTGCATTCAAAGAGGTGCGACCAGCAGGGAGAGGGAGGTGATTGTCCCCCTCTACTCGGCTCTGATGCGGCCCCATGTGCAGCACTGCGTCCAGGCCTGGGGCTCCAGCACGGGAATGATGTGGAGCTTTTGGAGCAGGTCCAGAGAAGGGCCACGAAGATGATCAGAGGGCTGGAGCACCTCTCTTAGAAA
>NW_011149682.1:0-402 GCF_000146605.3 Meleagris gallopavo | reverse complement strand
GGTGCGCTGCTTGTATGCAGGTAGGTTTGCGATGTGATCCGACTCCCCCCATGCTGACCATCCACAGCTAGATCAAGTTGCTCAGAGTCTGAGCCAGGCTCACCTTGAAAGGGCCAGCACATCCACCATGTCTCTGGCAACCTGTGCCGCTGCTGCACCACCCTCACTGTACAAGACATTTTCCTTAGATTTCACCTCCATTTTCCCTTGTTCTTTCCTTTAGGTATTGAAAGGCTGTTACCAGGTTCCCTTGGAGCCTTCACTTCTCCAGGAGGCTGAACACGCCCAGCTCTTCTTGCTTACAGGAGAGGGGTTCCATCCTTGGGTTCGTGTTTGTGGCTGTACTCTGGATGCACTCGCACAGCTCCATGTCTCCCTGCACTGAGGACTCCACATCTGGAC
>NW_011149681.1:0-482 GCF_000146605.3 Meleagris gallopavo | reverse complement strand
CTTGAAATATTTGTATCAAGTTAAAGAGATAAGAAATCATTGATGTGAATGTTGTCTCTATTGTCAATTTGGGAACATCTGATACTACAGAATAAATGCAAATATTCTTACAAATGACCAGAGAGACTTTTTTGCAGCAAGAGATAGAAAGATTCCCTACAAGTTGCTTTGCTGAGGATAAACTACTTGCTTTGTACAAAAGAATACTGCTCTCTAGTGGAATACAGAATAAAATTCCATGACCTCACCAGTTACCTTCCCTGTTTGCAGATAAAAAGCAGCTTAACTTTATCCTAGAGTTATGATTGATATATGGCTACAACTATTGTGAGATAATACTGTCATGTTGCTTTGCTTTTGTAAACAAGTAAAGGAAAAATCCTATATTTTTTTTTCTTTCACAACTCTCTTGTAAATCAAATCCAGTCATTTAACATGTCTTTTCCTTCCTCCGAGTGTTGTTGTCTATATCAAGAGGGTGG
>NW_011149680.1:0-437 GCF_000146605.3 Meleagris gallopavo | reverse complement strand
CCCCATGTTGGTGCGCTGCTTGTATGCAGGTAGGTTGCGATGTGATCCGACTCCCCCACTGCTGACCATCCACAGCTAGATCAAGTTGCTCAGAGTCTGAGCCAGGCTCACCTTGAAAGGCAACCTGTGCCACTGCCTCAGCACCCTCACTGTACAAGACATTTTCCTTAGATTTCACCTCCATTTTCCCTTGTTCTTTCCTTTAGGTATTGAAAGGCTGTTACCAGGTTCCCTTGGAGCCTTCACTTCTCCAGGAGGCTGAACAGCCCAGCTCTCCTTGCTTACAGGAGAGGGGTTCCATCCTAGGGTTCGTGTTTGTGGCTGTACTCTGGATGCACTCGCACAGCTCCATGTCTCCCTGCACTGAGGACTCCGCATCTGGATGCAGCACTGCAGGTGAGGCCTGACCAGCGCAGAGCAGAGGGATGGGGATCTCC
>NW_011149679.1:0-854 GCF_000146605.3 Meleagris gallopavo | reverse complement strand
CAGTACTCCCAGGCCGTATGGAGCAGGACTACGCTCAGTCCTTTCATCCCCTAGCATGTTTTGGTGGTGGGTGTTCCCTCATCCCAGCTACTGACCCTGCACTTGGATTTGTGGCCAATAAACAGTTGGCGAGCCACGCAGGCCAAATCCACTTTACATCATGTCTCTCTTATGGAGGTTCTGTAGATGGGTCAAGGGGGAGAACACCATTCCCCTAGTTAAAATGATCCCCGGGCAGATCCCAGGGTTTCTGGGATTTCCTTATTATCAACTGGCAACTGTAATTTAGTAATGGGCTCCCCTGCGTACTTTGGGAATATTTCCCCAGTATTCTTAACAGAATACTTTCAGGGACTGGACAAAGATGTCTTAGCTATGAAAGAAAGGCAATTAGCTGCATCCACAGTGGCATGGCCACTTTTGAATGCTTTAAATCAAGCAGAGACAAGATCAGGTAATTTAGAAAATGAAAATCAGCTACTAAAAGCTCGGATTGACAAACTGGAGCAAGAACTTAATGTATTGACTGGAAAAAAACCAGTTTTACAGTCTCTAGGCCAGGTCCGTAGTATTTCAATAGATGATAGTCATACCTCTGAAGTAGCGGACCTGGTTCAAGAGGAAAACAGGAGTTCCAAATCAGACCTAGAGGCTCCAGTTATGGCGAATCCCCTGGAACTCTGTCCTATTATAACTCACAAAAACTAAAAAAAAGTACAAGATAGACCGGCAGGGTTGCTCACTGACCAATGGCCCCCTGCCGAAACGCATTTGCATGTGACAGCCAGACCATACACTCCTACTAATGGACCTGGTGCAGCGATTTCGGCAGAGGCCGAGAGAGAGTATACCGG
>NW_011149678.1:0-656 GCF_000146605.3 Meleagris gallopavo | reverse complement strand
AGGCCTGGGGCTCCAGCACGGGAATGATGTGGAGCTTTTGGAGCAGGTCCAGAGAAGGGCCACGAAGATGATCAGAGGGCTGGAGCACCTCTCTTAGAAAGAAATGTTGAGGGAACTGGGATTGTTTCTGTGGGAGAAGAGAAAGCTCTGGAGATAGCTCATGACAGCCTTCCAAGACTCGAAGGGAGCGCATAAGCAGGAGGGGGCAACGGCTGTTTAGGAGGGTGGATACCGATAGGACAAGGGGAAATGGCTTTCAAGTGAGACAGGGGAAGTTTAGGTTGGTTATTAGGAGGCAGCTTTTCACGCACAGGGTGGTGACGCACTGGAATGTGTGCTTGAGAGTCACTTCCAGGATGATCTGCTCCATGATCCGTGACCAGCCCAGAGGTGAGACTGACATGCTGGTAGTTCCCCGCGTCACACTTTCTATCCTTCCTGAGAGGTGTGCTGTCACCTTTTTTCTCCTCACCAGGGACTTGACCTGACTGCCTCGACTTCTGAAATACCATGGAGAGTGGCTCGGTGACTGCAGCGGTGAATTCCCTCGGAACTCTGGGACTCATCTTGTCAGGACCCAAAGACTCCTGGCTGTTTGGGTCCTCAGGTGGTCCAGAACCTGATCTGCCATGGCAGTGTGGGATGGGAAGGGGTGT
>NW_011149677.1:0-488 GCF_000146605.3 Meleagris gallopavo | reverse complement strand
AATACAAAATAAAGTCAAGAAAAGGAAGGGGTTCCTGACTTACAGGAAAAACAAACACTTGGTCACCAACACTACATGAGCTGTGCCAGATGTGATGGTTCCAAAAGGAGACCTTTCTTTTTGCTAAGGCATTTCCAGTTATCCTGACAACTGGCTGCCCAGCTGTCACACGCCAGGATTCCAAAGCAGCAAGGAGAAGCAGGAGAAGCAGGGGCTGCTCAGAAGGGCTCTGCAAACAGAGGAAACTGGAATGAGAGCTGGAAGAGGTGACACCGCAGTCCCACAGCCTTCCAATGCTCCATCCTGAAGAACTTCCTGTCCCAGCAAGTCTACTGAGCCCCCTGTGTTCTCTCTACATCCCCTGCACCACGCCGTGCTGCCCAGTGAGTCCAGCGCAGCTCTGCGGGACCTGGGGAACTGCAGAACAAGTGCCAGCCTTTAGTTGAGAGCGTTATTCAAGTCCTGGTCCAGGCTGTGCCCTTCTCACA
>NW_011149676.1:0-538 GCF_000146605.3 Meleagris gallopavo | reverse complement strand
CTCAGGATCGGTGCGTCCTGTGAGCAAGAAATCGGGAAAAGGTGGCAGGAGACCTTTGTGGATGAGCAAGGAGCTCATGCGCAAGCTCAAAGGAAAGAAGAAGGTCCATGAAATGTGGAAAAAAGGGTCTGATCACTTGGGAAGAATATAGGGAAATGTAGTCAGGGCCTGCAGGGATGCAACGAGGAAGGCTAAAGCCCGTCTGGAATTGAATCTAGCTAAAGTGATAAAGGATAATAAAAAAGGCTTCTTCAAGTATGTTAATAGCAAAGGAAAACTAGGGAGAATGTGGGCCCCTTACTAAGTGAGGGGGGGTCCTCGTAACGGGGGATGCTGAGAAGGCAGAGATACTGAATGCCTTCTTTACTTCTGTCTTCAGTGAAAAGGCTCCCCTGCAGGAATCCCACACCCTGGAGGTTAGTGAGAGGGTCTGGGGAATGGGAGAATTCCCTTTAGTCAGGAAAGAGGACGTGCGTGAGCGCCTAGGCAGTACTAAGGTCCACAAGTCCATGGGACCTGATGGGGTGCATCCACGTGT
>NW_011149675.1:0-415 GCF_000146605.3 Meleagris gallopavo | reverse complement strand
CGCACACATCTGCCAACAGCAGCCTGTGTGCTTTTCCCTGCATTCATCCCTGGAAGAAATGACAACGTCCCACGTTACCTTCACCTCATCGCCCTCGGGTGCTGCCTTCCCAAAAGGACAAAGCTCACAGCCCTCTGGGGAACTGGGAGCGGCGAGAGGTGAGCAGCATCACACAGGCCTTCTCTGGCACACTGCTGGAACAACTCTCCACACCCCACCGAGCTCAGCCATTTCCAGAGAGCCACTCCTGGCTTCTTTTACAACGCGTGCTCTGCAGTCATACACAACAGCATCGCTGCATAGCGGAGCGTACGGGGGAAAGAGCGCAATGAAATGGCACTGAAGTGGGCAAGGAAAGCTCTCCAAGGAATTACAAAGCCACGACTTACCCATGCCATCCGCCCGAGTTTCAGTC
>NW_011149674.1:0-535 GCF_000146605.3 Meleagris gallopavo | reverse complement strand
ACGGTGACTCAACCACCTCCCTCGGGAGCCTATTCCAGTGTTTAACTACCCTTTCTGTAAAGAAGTGTTTCCTAACGTCCAACCTCAACTTACCTTGGCCATTTCCCCTCGTCTTGTCACCTGTCACCAGTGAGAAGAGACCTACCCTGCTCTCACTGTAAGCACCTTTCAGGTACTGAAAGAGAGCAATAAGGCCTCCTCTGAGCCGCCTCTTCCCCAGACTACACAACTCCAGCTCCCTCAGCCTCTCCTCATAGGGCTGATTTTCCAAGCCCTTGACAGCCTCGTTGCCCTTCTCTGGACCTGCTCCAGTACCTCCACGTCCTTTCTGTACTGAGGTGCCCAAAACTGAACCCAGCATTTGAGGTGAGGCCTCACCGGTGCCGAGTACAGGGCAGGATGACTTCCCTGGTCCTGCTCACCACTCGATTCCTGATCCAAGCCAGGATGCCATCGGCCTTCTTGCCCACCCGGGCACACTGCTGGCTCACATTCAGCTGACTATCCATCAGCACACCAAGGTCCCTTTCCATTA
>NW_011149673.1:0-1118 GCF_000146605.3 Meleagris gallopavo | reverse complement strand
AGCTACCCTTTCCTCCTCCCGGGCACGGATGCCAAGATTTTGGCCTCCTGCACACTCGGTGGGCATCTGGGCTTTGCCATGACCTTGTATTTTTTTGCATTTTCATGTTGCTGCAATGGCTGCTGCTGCTGCATGGGTTGATGTTGGTTTCTTCGGTTTGTTTTCCGTGTTGTTTTTCTGTGGTTTCTGCCTTGGTTTCCTGCTCCTTCTGCATTGCAATGCATTGTTTTTTTTTCCAGTGTTGTTTTATTTTCCCTTTTGTTTCTATTCTTGGAACTGCTTTTTCCTTTCCTGAGCGTATTCCCCTCTGTTTGTGAGGATTTTCAAGTGATTTTGCTTTGCTCTCCTTGGCTTTTTTTTACATACTCGTTCTTTCCTTTCCTGGTTTTCCTGGCTTTGGTTTGCTCTTTGGTTCTTGTTGGTATTGTGGCCTTGCACTGCTGTTAATTTTGGTTCTTTCTTTCCATTGTTAAGCACTGGTGAGCTTTGTTCTCTCTTTACTTTTGCTAGGATTCTTTGCTTTGCCATGCTAGTGTATTGAATTCATTGGCTTTCCTCTTGTATTTCTCATCCTCGCTTGGCTTTGCTTCGTTTTCATTCCTTGTTTTGTTTTGTCTTTTTTTTATTTTATTTTTTTCTGTAGTGAGGCTTTTTTGTTTGCTTTGCATTGTCTTTGTTTCTATTTGTGTATTCTTTGTCTTTCCAGCTGCTTTCTTTGCGTGATCTTGTTCCTTGCTGCAAGCATTCCTTTCCTGTTCAGAGTATGTTTCTTGGCTTTGCTTTCAGTTGCTCCTTTGCTTTCCCATTCTTTGCCTTGCCTTGCTTTGCCTCCCTTGTCTCCTTGCCCATGTCATTCCTCTGACCTTGCCTTCACTTACCTGATGCTGTCTCTCTGCCTTGACTGTTGTGTTTTTTCCTTTCCAGGCTTCTGGAAGTGCAGGCAGCTCTCGGCTTTCGTGCAGTGCTTGCTGCGTTTGCAGCTCCTTCTCGGTTTCCCAGGTGGTTCCCCGCCTCGTGGGCATCCTTGCCTCTTGCCTTGTGCTGGCCTGGAGGCTTTTCCTCTGCTGGCTGGGCGGATCCATGCCCGGTAGCTACCCTTCCCTCCTCCTTGGCATGAC
>NW_011149672.1:0-486 GCF_000146605.3 Meleagris gallopavo | reverse complement strand
GGGTTCCACAAAAACAGGAGGGCAAGGGAATGCCCAGGCAAAGGTAAGGGCCAAGAGAACATGGAAGGAAATGCCAAGGATGACGGCCCAGACAATACGGCAGGGAACGCCAAAACTGAATGCCGACATGAACGTGGCAACAGAAAGCCAAGGGGTCATTAGGCCAAGAGAATGGGGCAAGGAACACAAAAATAGGAGGACAAGAGAATGTAATAGTGAAAACAGTGCAAGACAAGAGACAAGCAAGACACAGAACAAAGAGGATAGGCAGCCTTCTGGGCACCATGAAGCGCAATTCAGAGCTCTGGGGGAACCCTATTGTGCCGGGCTCTGGAATGGGTAAACGCTGGCGGGTGTGCATCGCCCTTACCTGCTGGGCAGACAATGACCAGTCAGCAAAGTGAGGTTCCGGGGCATGCCGGGAAATGCACATTCCACTTCCTTGCTGTTTCCACCGAGACCAACACATCTCTCCGTGCAGTTGTT
>NW_011149671.1:0-714 GCF_000146605.3 Meleagris gallopavo | reverse complement strand
CCAGTCCCAGGCACCGGGCAGCAACACTGAGGGCTCTGAGCCGCTCTCTCCGTGACCTTTCCATCCAAGGGAGGATGATTCCCATCTTTACCCAGACCTCTCACGCCCTCCTGTCTTTTATATAATAATAAAAGCACACTAGTGCTCACTCAACACCTTGACTGCCTGTGGAATCTTCATTCACACAGACTGGGATGAATGCAACAAACAACAAGGCACCTCAGCTTGCAACGCTGAGGCTGTGGGGTGCATGAAGCAGAGCTCCAGGCTTGTTCCCGTTTTGTCTGCCTTTGGGATGTCAGCAGCTACCATTTGGAACAGTAGCAAATACTCTCTAGCATCCTGGATGCTGCTCATGATAATCCCAAGCTTCCTGGCTGTGGCTTTGTGATGCGTTTCTGGGCTTTTTGATGCATTTTGATACCTTGGCTGCTCCCTAACACCTGTCATCATCACGCTGCGGCAGGACGAGCTCACCCTGACCAATGTCAGGCAGTACTGCTTGATTTGCAGCTCACTGGCTCTTGCAGAAGAATCAAACTGCAGGACCTTTTGCTCACCCTGCAGCACACAAATGCTACAGAATCGGAAACAACTTGGGAAGCTCTGGGTCTGCAAGATTGCGTGGACATGCACCGACTGTGTTTTATAGTTCCCTCCCATCCTTGATTTTCTGCTCACCTTCTCCTCATCTGATCCCACTGCTGAGCCATG
>NW_011149670.1:0-579 GCF_000146605.3 Meleagris gallopavo | reverse complement strand
TATTGTGTGCATCCTTGTTGTGTTTTAAATTATGTTCTGCGTCTCTTCTGATTTCATTTTGCAGCCTGATGGAGTTGAAGGATTGCCTGGGCTCCTCCAGTCAGTGGTGTGAGATGTGTCCAGCAGGTAATGAACATCATGCACCCCATGTTGGTGCGCTGCTTGTATGCAGGTAGGTTTGCGATGTGATCCGACTCCCCCATGCTGACCATCCACAGCTAGATCAAGTTGCTCAGAGTCTGAGCCAGGCTCACCTTGAAAGGCAACCTGTGCCACTGCCTCAGCACCCTCACTGTACAAGACATTTTCCTTAGATTTCACCTCCATTTTCCCTTGTTCTTTCCTTGAGTTATTGAAAGGCTTTTACCAGGTTCCCTTGGAGCCTTCACTTCTCCAGGAGGCTGAACAGCCCAGCTCTCCTTGCTTACAGGAGAGGGGTTCCATCCTTGGGTTCGTGTTTGTGGCTGTACTCTGGATGCACTCGCACAGCTCCATGTCTCCCTGCACTGAGGACTCCACATCTGGACGCAGCACTGCAGCTGAGGCCTGACCAGCGCAGAGCAGAGGGATGGGGATCTC
>NW_011149669.1:0-890 GCF_000146605.3 Meleagris gallopavo | reverse complement strand
CAGGCAGGCACCCAGGAATGGCACAGACAGGAACTGCCAACCTGTTTGTGAGCCTCAGGTGGGGCTCTGCTTCTCCTGGGCACCCCACGCCCTGGTCAGCGTGGGCAGGACTGGACATGACATCCCCCGCCTTTGGGGGAGCCCCGCTTTGATTTTTGGTGGCAGACTCTGCATGGATCTAGTCCTCCTGTGCACCAGTGGCACAGCAGCAGAGGTGCGCTCCTGGGACAGGCTGGTCTCGGAGCTGGAGGGAGCTTTCAGCGCGCCCTGTTGTTCTTCCTCGCCACTTGGAGGCCGCGCTGCCTGTGCTGGAGCCAGCTCTGATGCTTCTCCCTTCTTTTCTTGGGGCTCCTTTTGGGCAGAAGACGCCCCTGGGATCGCTGGCAGCTGACTGAAAGGACAGAGTGGGAGAGGTCTGCCTCTACACAGAGTGGGTGACGGCTTTGGGGCCGTATCCTGCAACCCTGAGCCAGGACCCTCGGCTGCAAGGCAGCCTTCCCCACGCACAGCTCTTGGGTTGCGCTGGTGCTTTTGTGAGGGCTGGAGAGGGGCCAGCCCTGTGAACTGGGGCTCCCGGCAGCCCCATCCCACCCCTCCACGTGCTGCGTTCACGTGCCCTGAACAGTGACTGCCTGGGGTTTGGGGAATGGGCTCTTGTCGGGTTGGGGAAACACCCCGTGCAGACCCTACCCTGAGCGTGCAGTCTCACCTTGCCTTCCTCTTGTCCTCACTTGTTCCCTCCTCATTATCCACCGGCAAGGTGGCGTGGATCCAGCTGGGGAGGCGTGGCAGTTCAGGAAAGTGCTCTGGAATTGAGAAGGAGAGATCTGGTCAGAGGAGACTGGCTGTGGACCTGCTGCCCGGTGACACGCAGGGGTGCTCAGGCGTGT
>NW_011149668.1:0-492 GCF_000146605.3 Meleagris gallopavo | reverse complement strand
CCCGGTGAAGAGAAGCCTGGTGTTCTGTGAGTAAGCCTGGCAAACGGAATAATGGTTCTGGCCTTTTGGGCAAGTGTGTGAGGAGAGGTCTTAGGACAGGCTGTTCTTTGTGGTTTTTTTTTGTCAGGGGAAAATGCCATTTCAGTTGTTAGTTGCGATGGTTGTTGGTGGTTGTTTGCAAAATATTAGTCATGTAGACAAGCAGTGCTCTCGCACCAAAGAAGTGAGAAATGTCCTGTGCATGCAGTCTTGTCCACGAGCCTTCCACTCAGAGACGTTTAGTGCCTCTAAATGCCTGCAGAAATGGTGGGGGGGATAAAATGGGAAGAGATGAGGTGCAGTTTGTGTGCATGCTGTGTACACGGAGCAGGCGTCAGCCACTGAGAGCTCGGAGCCCTGCAGAGCGTTGTGGGTTTGTTTTCCTTCCTTGTAGCAGCGTGGTGCTTTTGTAGGTGCTGTGTGCACTGTAAGTGACTGTGAGCTGTGCTGAGA
>NW_011149667.1:0-531 GCF_000146605.3 Meleagris gallopavo | reverse complement strand
TCGCGCTGAAACGCTCCGGACACTTGCCGTAGCTGGCCGAGAAATCGCGTTTCTCCCCGAACGCCGCTTTCAGCCGTCAGCAGCAGTCTCGTGTTTCTCGCTTGCCGAGAACGGGCCACTTCAGCCGGCTGCTTTCCTCCGACGAGTGAGCGGGGCTCCTGTGCGCACTTCGGAAAGGAGCGGTTTTGCACTTCGCCTTGGCTACATGCAGAATGCACTACGCCTACCTCTGAATACTATGTCTCTGCCTTTATTTCGAACCACAATTCGTCCCAGTGAGGTATGACACTGCTAGACATCTGCATTCAGAGAGGAAAAGAGTGGAAGGGAAAACCCTCTCCAATAAGGCATTTTCTAGTTCGAGGAGCGACAGCTGTAGTTGCTCTCAGGGAGAGCGTGACCGAAAGTTGGGGAGAAATCCTTTCAGGACTGCGGAGAAAAAACCCCCACTCGCAGGTAGTGCAGGAGGCTGAATTCGCACTTGTCGGCATCGGAATCGCACTCCTTCGCTCTCACGCGTTAGAAAGCGGC
>NW_011149666.1:0-504 GCF_000146605.3 Meleagris gallopavo | reverse complement strand
TTATTTAAACAAGACTGTAAACTGCAGAGCACTGTTACAGCTACAAACAGAAAATGGGCACCTCAATTGAATCAGTTCTACTTCATGTCCCTTCCTTGACTCAGAGTATCTCTTAATTTCCCAAGAAAGAATACAGAACCATTCTTACAAATGCTTGTGCTAATGAAGATAGTGAAAAACTTGGGGAGACGGATGACACTCAAAACAATTATAGCCATTCTGGATAAGGCATTCTTTTCCAAACAATGGAAAACAGTCTAGCCACCTGTATGTATAGCTCATTAATATTAACTAGGCTTGATGGCTATATCTGGTTTTCTGAGCTACATTTCTATTCACAATACACTGCTTATAATCCCAAATCACAAGCACTTCAGAGTCATGCATAAATGTGAAATGATTGGACCCAAACATAAAACTGAAAAATATTTTATAAACATAGATTCATTCTAGGCCACCATCTTGCTTTGAATTTTTTATAGTGGGAATATATACACAGAAGCT
>NW_011149665.1:0-523 GCF_000146605.3 Meleagris gallopavo | reverse complement strand
TGGCATCCGTGCCCGGGAGGAGGAAAGGGTAGCTACTGGGCATGCTGCCGCCTCCACCACACATGCACCTGCAGGGTCGCCAGCCCAGAAGGAGTCTGTGGCTGCCAGTCGGAACAAACACCTCTCTGGAGGAAGGCAAAGCACTGGCAGTCATGCCAAGGAGGAGGGAAGGGTAGCTACCGGGCATGGATCCACCCAGCCAGCAGAGCAAAAGCCGACCGTTCAGCACAAGGCAAGAGGCAAGGATGCCCACGAGGCGGGGACCCACCTGGGAAACCGAGAAGGAGCTGCAAATGCAGCAAGCACTGCACGAAAGCCGAGAGCTGCCTGCACTTCCAGAAGCCTGGAAAGGAAAAAACACAACAGTCAAGGCAGAGAGACAGCATCAGGTAAGTGAAGGCAAGCTAAGAGGAATGGCATGGGCAAGGAGACAAGGGAGGCAAAGCAAGGCAAGGCAAAGAATGGAAAGCAAAGGAGCAACTGAAAGCAAAGCCAAGAAACATACTCTGAACAGGAAAGGAAT
>NW_011149664.1:0-748 GCF_000146605.3 Meleagris gallopavo | reverse complement strand
TGATAGAAAATCCAGGTACGTTTCCTCTAATACCCTAAAGTTCCCATTAACTGTTGTAATTCCTTCCTTGATTGAGCTCTACAATTTTCCATAAAGTATCTGGAGGAATCACTGCATTAGTATTAACCAAATGTCTAAAATTTTTACTTCTTTACTTGGTCCCTTACATTTTCCAGGTAGAATCTCAATTCCTGCTTTGTCTAGTGTTTGCCATACTACTGCGGCCACTTCGAAGTCCCTTCTGTTTGAATATCATCTATATATCATTCTGAGGAAGTGAGATTGTCTATAAAAGTTCAGTGAGTCCAGCATGAGCAATTGTGGGAGAATGTTTATACCCCTGTGTGAGTCTGTTAAAGATACATTGTATTCCCTCCCAAGTGAAAGCAAACTTTTATTAATCTTCCTGCAAAGGAACTGTGAAGAACATATTCTTTACATCTAAAACTGTCATCCGTGTCTGTGTGGCTGGTTGCAAAGTAGCTGTGAAGTTGGCAGCAGCTAGGAGGGTTGTATTAGCATTTAGGTGCCAATAATTGATTGTTAATTGCCACCTCCCATATGCTTTCTGGACTGGCCAGACAGGCGAGTTATATGGGGAGCAAGTTCTGGAGGTAATTTGTCTTTTCTTCCAATCTGCTTTAACTTCAGAAACTGGATAAGGATAGTTGAGGCTCCTCTAATTAGTGATTTAAGCACTGTTAAATCTAATGGAACAGATAATGGCACATCATGGGTCCCTCCTTCC
>NW_011149663.1:0-483 GCF_000146605.3 Meleagris gallopavo | reverse complement strand
CTTAATTTTCAAACCAATGAATCTTGAACCCATTCACCATTGAGATATTTAAGAATCATTTCATTTCAGCTTCATTTTTGCATTCTTGTCTACTGCTAAAGATAAAAGCAGTAACCTTAAGCCTGGCAGAACACTATTTCTGACCTCTGAGACCATGAGTATTTTCTCTGATGTCTCTATTACGTGAGATGATTGACAAACATCTTGATGACTTCAGTTCATCATGGCATCCATTTCTGTTTTAACACGAGGCGACTCATCCTTCAGAGACCAGAAAAGCAAGCTATGAAATTGCTAACTAATCTGACAGACCAGGTACCACATCTGACTATTGTGGAACAAAGAAGTCAAAGCATATCTGTGACAGTACACAGTTCCACATCAACTCAGCAGAGGCTGACATTACTCCCACAGGAATTCTACAACACAGATCAGCAAAAGCTGCAATGTCAAACATGTAGTATTTGCATTAGCATTTTGTTA
>NW_011149662.1:0-487 GCF_000146605.3 Meleagris gallopavo | reverse complement strand
GAAAGGACTGAGCGTAGTCCTGCTCCATAAGGCCTGGGAGTACTGGTGGGTGGGAGCTGGACACAAGCCAGCAATGGGCCCTTCCAGCCCAGAAAGCCAACCGTATCCTGGGCTGCATCCAAAGATGCGCAGTCAGCGGGCGAAGGGAGGAGATCCCCATCCCTCTGCTCTGCGCTGGGCAGGCCTCAGCTGCAGTGCTGCGTCCAGATGTGGAGTCCTCAGTGCAGGGAGACATGGAGCTGTGCGAGTGCATCCAGAGTACAGCCACAAACGCGAAGCCAAGGATGGAACCCCGCTCCTGTAAGCAAGGAGAGCTGGGCTGTTCAGCCTCCTGGAGAAGTGAAGGCTCCAAGGGAACCTGGTAACAGCCTTTCAATACCTAAAGGAAAGAACAAGGGAAAATGGAGGTGAAATCTAAGGAAAATGTCTTGTACAGTGAGGGTGCTGAGGCAGTGGCACAGGTTGCCGGAGACATGGTGAATGTGCT
>NW_011149661.1:0-763 GCF_000146605.3 Meleagris gallopavo | reverse complement strand
CGCACTGGAATGTGTGCTTGAGAGTCACTTCCAGGATGATCTGCTCCATGATCCGTGACCAGCACAGAGGTGAGACTGACATGCTGGTAGTTCCCCGCGTCACACTTTCTATCCTTCCTAAGAGGTGTGCTGTCACCTTTTTTCTCCTCACCAGGGACTTGACCTGACTGCCTCGACTTCTGAAATACCATGGAGAGTGGCTCGGTGACTGCAGCGGTGAATTCCCTCGGAACTCTGGGACTCATCTCGTCAGGACCCAAAGACTCCTGGCTGTTTGGGTCCTCAGGTGGTCGAGAACCTGATCTCCCATGGCAGTGTGGGATGGGAAGGGGTGTGTGGGACTGAGGAAGCAATGGCAGTCCCCACCTCACCAAAGCAAAGATGAGGGCTGTGCATAATGAGCAGTTCTCAGACAAGATGGAAGCCAAAATGGTGTTGGGTAGCTGAGCCTTCTCTGGTGGTAAGCAACATGGTGCACAGAGTGCAGCCATGTGCTCCGAGCAAGGAGCACAGATTTGTGCAAGAGGCCCGGATGCAGGGCAGTGCCTTCATGACTGTATTGTGTCCAACAGGTGGCAGCAGAGCTGCGGTGCTCCCAAGTGCCTTAACAACTGCAAGGAGAGATGTGTTGGTCTCTGTGGAAACAGCAAGGAAGTGGAATCTGCATTTCCCGGCATGCCCCGGAACCTCACTTTGCTGACTGGTCATTGTCTGCCCAGCAGATAAGGGCGATGCACACCCGCCAGCGTTTACCCATTCCAGA
>NW_011149660.1:0-762 GCF_000146605.3 Meleagris gallopavo | reverse complement strand
GGGAAGAAAACTGAAATAAAACCACAAAGTCCAATCTGTGGGTTGAGATAATATCATTTAGTAAGACAGAGAAAAAGAAAAGGATAATAATTTTGACATATGTATTTCTCCATTTATGATATATACAGTATATATTCACCTTTTGTCCAAGGAGGTTGTGGATGCCCCCTCCCTGGATGCTTTCAAGGCCATGCTGGATGGGCTCTGGGCAGCCTGGTCTAGTGTTTGGTGACCATGCACCTTGCAAGGGAGTTGAAACTGGATGATTATGTTGGTCCTTTTCAACCCAGACCAGTCTATGATTCGATGATTCTATGATATATATCATATATGCAGTTGCAAACATTTTTGCAAAGGTACCAATATGTATGTATACATATTTGCAACTCCACATCTCATCACAGGGGTTGGAGCTGCCACTGGGCTCATTGCAGGGGTTGGGGCAACCGCAGGGCTTGTCCTGGGAGTTGGAGCGACCACAGGGCTGTACCTCTTGGCACAGTGCACCTCCCGTGGGGGGAATTCTTTTCCTTTTCTCATCACAGTTCTTGGAACAGCTACAGGAGCTGTAACAGGAGTGACCACAGGGCTCATTGTGAGGGTAGGAGTGACAGTGGGGTCTGTCACAAAGCTCGGAGCAACATGGTGGGACCTATAGCAAGCATTGGAGCTGCTGCAGGGTCTGTCCCAGGAGTTGGAGAGGCTGCAGCACTGTCAGCAGATCCAGCTCTCTTCCCCTTGAGGATGCTGAAGAGTGCTGAA
>NW_011149659.1:0-466 GCF_000146605.3 Meleagris gallopavo | reverse complement strand
AACCTGGGAATTCTCGCAAGCATTGTGAATGTGGAAATAAACCCAACCTCCCTGGGGAACCACCAAAAGTGGCATCAGTACAATGCAGGACGTGGCAAAGACATGCGAGTCAACCTGATGGGGCTAACAGAAAAAGGGCCTCAGAGCTGGGGCACTGCTGCAGCCATCTCCCAAGAGGCCCAGAGAAGAGGTCAAGGGAAGACGTTGCCTTGTGCTTACCGAGAACTTGTCGTACAGCTGGTGGGTGAGCAGAGGGTTCGGGAGCTCCCTGAAGTACATCTTGCAGAGGGAGCTCACGCTGTGAATGTCACGGACGGTCAGCTCAGGAATCTGCTCAGAGTCAAATTCACACCTGGAGAGGAGGACACAAAATGGTTGAGAAAGAGGAAAGCAAGTAAAAGCCACCCCACGTGCAGTCCAGCTGTGTCAGTCGCAGCACTCTTACCGGAGGCGCTGGACATTGGAC
>NW_011149658.1:0-522 GCF_000146605.3 Meleagris gallopavo | reverse complement strand
GGAGGCATTGCCGCCAGCTTACAGTCCAAGTAGTGAACCACAGTCCACGTATTGATGGCTACAGTTCTTCTGTTTGTAGAGTACAAGAGGGTGTTTGACTAGAGCTGACAAGATCATGGAGGAATGGGAAATGTAAGTGCAGAATTGTGGGGGCTCGTTAGTTAACCCAGACCTAACCCTTAGAAAGGGCTAGTCAAGTATATATCGAGTATGTCTACAGAAAGGTACTAAAGGAAACAGCCAGCCAGATATCTGTCATTTCTCAGTCAACTGACGCGAGTGCTGGGGAGTCTTAAGAGAATGGATTCCAGAAAGTAGAAAGGGTTTTGTGATCCTTATTAGCATTTCCTACTTCTACTGTCAGAGTACATGAGGCACATGACCAGCAGGACCATTTCTCCAATTTTGAAGCCCACTTAGGTCTCTGGATTGCACCTTAAAATTTGGAAACACAGACACTCTGGGCAATGGTAGTGCATGACAATTTCAGAAGTGCAAAAACACCAGGCTTCCTTTCACTAT
>NW_011149657.1:0-705 GCF_000146605.3 Meleagris gallopavo | reverse complement strand
AAACAGCACGCTAGCATTCAGGCTGCTGGCTGCAATGAGTGCCAGAGTCTGGCCCTTGAAGTGCCAGGCAATGGAGGCAACGCCTGTGTAAGGTGCGACCAGGTAAATGACCTTCTCAGGTCTGGTGGCCTGCCTGAGGGAAGAGGTGGAGAGGCTGAGGACCATCAAGGACTGTGAAAAGGAAATTGATTGGTGGTGCCAGGCCCTATTGGCCCCGAGGTCCCAGCATGCAACTGTGGCTCCCTATGGGGCATGTGGCCTCCAGTCGCCTTGCAAACGGGTGACAGAGAGGAATCGGCAGACAGACTGTGCTCCAGATACAGTGAGCCCCCAGTCTGCTCCTTCCCCTCACAATACTTACGAAGAACTAGGGGGTGTGGGACTGGGACAAAACTCTCTCCCAAAAGGGCAAGGTGATATCCACTGCTCAGTGGAGGAGCCTCTGCCCCTTTGTTGCCGAGCAGAGCAAAGCTGTTTGAGAGAGAAGGACGGGTGGAAACAGATACCGACTCGGCGTTGTGGGGCCGTTGTCCCCCCCCCTCTCCCCCCCCCAGACCATGCTCGGCTCCCCCAGGGTGCCTCTGCGGAATAGATTTGAGGCCCTGGAACCCGAGGGAGAGGGTGTGTGCAGGTGTGGAGGGAGGCCCACCCGTGAGGGTCCCTCGGGGGAAGCGGTCAACTCCATGCCTCAAGACTTCCTCCACC
>NW_011149656.1:0-482 GCF_000146605.3 Meleagris gallopavo | reverse complement strand
TTTGGATTTGTGGCCACTGCTCAGCCTGTTGAGGTCTCTGTGGATGGCCATCCCGTCCCTCTGCTGTGTCACTGCACCCACAGCTTGGTGTCCTTAGGGTGCACTCAACCTCACTGTTGATGCCCTGATGAAGGGGAAACCCAGATGCTTGTACCAACTGGGCGTAGAAGCCCTTGGGAGCAGCCCTGCGGAGGACTCGGGGATCCTGGTGGACAAAGAGCTGGACATAAGCCAGTAGTGTGCACTTGCAGCCCAGAAGGCCAACTGTATCCTGGGCTGCATTCAAAGAGGAGCGACCAGCAGGGAGAGGGAGGTGATTGTCCCCCTCGTCTCGGCTCTGGTGTGCGGCCCCACGTGCAGCACTGCGTCCAGGCCTGGGTCTCCAGCACAGGAATGATGTGGAGCTTTTGGAGCAGGTCCAGAGAAGGGCCACGAAGATGATCAGAGGGCTGGAGCACCTCTCTTAGAAAGAAATGTTGAGG
>NW_011149655.1:0-488 GCF_000146605.3 Meleagris gallopavo | reverse complement strand
TTCTGGGCTGGCTTGTGTCCAGCTCCCACCCACCACGTACTCCCAGGCCTTATGGAGCAGGACTACGCTCAGTCCTTTCATCCCCTAGCATGTTTTGGTGGTGGCTGTTCGCTCATCCCAGCTACTGACCCTGCACTTGGATTTGTGCCCACTGCTCAGCCTGTTGAGGTCTCTCTGGATGGCATCCCGTCCCTCTGCTGTGTCGCTGCACCCCACAGCTTGGTGTCCTTAGGGTGCACTCAACCCCACTGTTGATGTCCCTGATGAAGGGGAAACCCGGATGCTTGTACCAACTGGGCGTAGAAGCCCTTGGGAGCAGCCCTGCGGAGGACTCGGGGATCCTGGTGGACAAAGAGCTGGACATAAGCCAGTAGTGTGCACTTGCAGCCCAGAAGGCCAACTAGATCCTGGGCTGCATTCAAAGAGGAGCGACCAGCAGGGAGAGGGAGGTGATTGTCCCCCTCGACTCGGCTCTGGTGTGCGGCCCC
>NW_011149654.1:0-649 GCF_000146605.3 Meleagris gallopavo | reverse complement strand
TGGGGGAGGTCGGATCACATCGCAAACCTACCTGCATACAAGCAGCGCACCAACATGGGGTGCATGATGTTCATTACCTGCTGGACACATCTCACACCACTGACTGGAGGAGCCCAGCAATCCTCAACTCCATCAGGCTGCAAAATGAAATCAGAAGAGACGCAGAACATAATTTAAAACACAACAAGGATGCACACAATGCCCTTAAAAAACACCCACCGCATGGATGCAATTAGCACATAGCCCTATTAATTACAGCCATCCAGCTTGAGATCCTCCAGAAAAGCAGAGCTCACAGCTCTGAAATCAAGCAGGAATCACTCACCCCATTCTAAGGGCTCACCCCACACCCCAAAGGAAGCAGTCTCCAGATTCACATGCTGCTCTTACACCTAGCAGCCCTTCAGTGCACTTGCGATCCCTCAAAAAGAGAAGATCACAGCCCTGAAAGAAAAAAGAAACCACTTACCCCATTCCAAGGACCAATACTCAACCACACGCTCAAGTGAAGGAAGCAGCTTCCAGGTCCAAATACCTACCAGCCCTTAAGTACGCTCAGGGTTCCCTGCTAAAAAAGAGAGAGAGCAGCTCCACAAAGGAGGAAGAAAAAAAAAAAAAATAACACTCACTCCATCACCAAAGAACAAGG
>NW_011149653.1:1883-3502 GCF_000146605.3 Meleagris gallopavo | reverse complement strand
AGGGGGCACACGCAGCCCATAGGGGGCATAGGGCCTATAGGGGGCACACAGAGCCTACAGGGGGCACAGAGCCTATAGGGGCACAGGGAGTCCTATGGGGGGGGAACATGGGGCCTATAGGGGGCACACAGAACTTATAGGGGGAATGGGACACCCTATAGGGGGACACACAAGGGCTGTAACGGGCACAGGGCCTATAGGGGGCATAGGGCACCCTATACTGGGCACACGGGACCTATAGGGTGTAGGGGGATCCCTATGGGGAGCTCACAGGGTCTATAGGGGGTACATGGGACCCTATGGGGTTCACACAGCACCTATGGGGGGCACAAGGCCTATGGGTGCATAGGGCACCCTACAGGGGGCACACGGGGCCTATAGGGGACATAGAGAGCCCTATGGGGAGCTTATGGGGCTTATAGGGGGCACGTGGGACCCTATGGGGAGCACACAGAGAATATAGGGCACCATATGGGTAGCACATGCGCGATAAAGGGAGCACACACCACCTATAGGGATTATGTGGACACCCGAGGGTGCACGTGGAGCCCTATAGAGAGAGCAAAGAGCCCTATAGGGACCTCTGTGGGGAATCCGTCACCCTACAGCGAGCACAGCAACCCTTGTAGGCTTCCATAGTGCGCGCACAGACCTCGTAGGACTCCTAGAGGGAACACAGGGACCCCACAGAGCACACACTCCTCATAGGGATCCTATGGATCCATATGGAGAGCACATGGACCCCATAGGAACGCACAGACAGCGACAGGATGTACCCAGGCCCCTATAGGAGCACCTAGAAAGCACATAGAACCCTACAGGAGCATGCAGAACTCTGTGGGAGAACACAGACCCACATAGGAACAGCCTCCCCTATAGAAAGTACTTGGAACCCTTTAGGAGCGCACAGACACCTACAGGAGCACACAAAACCCTATAGGATCACCCAGAACCCCATAAGTGAACACAGACCCCTACAGGAGCACATAGACGACTATAGGAGAACACAGAGCCCTATATGAGAAAACATGGACCCCTATAGGAGCCCACAGATCCCCACAGGAGATCGTGGACCCCTATAGGAGCACACAAAACCCTATAGGAGAATGTGAAACCCTATAGCCGCAAACGGACCCTTAGAGTAGCACATGGAGCCCCACAGAAAGCACACAAAACCCTACAGGAGGGCACAGAACCCTGTAGGAGCACACAAAACCCTATAGCCGCAAACGGACCCTTATAGGAGCACATGGAGCCCTACAGAAAGCACACAAAACCCTACAGGAGGGCACAGAACCCTGTAGGAGCCCCCGAAACCCTATAGAATAAAACAAAACCCTATAGAAAGCACATGAAACCCTACAGAACATGAAACCCTACAGGAGCGCACCAACCCCTATAAGAACGCACAGATCCTTGTAGGAAAAGCACGAAACCCTATAAGAGAGCACGGAACCCCATAGGAGCGCACGGAGCGCAGAGGAAAAACCCGGACCCCTTTAGGGAGAGCACCGCCAGGCTCCACGTGATACATCACGTGATGAACCACGTGACTCACCTCCAGTCTGCTCGGCGCATGCGTCTTGACGCTGCAAGGGGGGCGCGCGAAGGGGGCGACT
>NW_011149653.1:0-717 GCF_000146605.3 Meleagris gallopavo | reverse complement strand
TTTCAAATTCAAGGAGTACTGCCCCCAGGTCTTCCGCAACCTCCGCGAGCGCTTCGGCATCGACGACCAGGACTACCCACGGTCGGGCCTCCGTCCCCCACCCCCCACCACTACCTGGCGTTCCGCTGCCCTCCCCAACCCCTCCCCAGCAATAACAGCCCCCCCGCCCTCCCCAGGTGTCTCTGACACGCAGCCCCCCCCACGCCGAGGACGGCGACCGCCGCCTGCTGCTGTCCTACGACCGCACGCTGGTGGTGAAGGAGCTGTCGAGCGAGGACGTGGCCGACGTGCACGGGCTGCTGTCCCACTACCACCAGGTACTGGGATCTGCAGGAAGGGGGAGGGCAGAACGCAAAAGAAGGGGAGGAGGTCTTCAAGTCGAGCCCCCCCCTTCCCCCACCCCGCAGTACGTGGTGCAGTGCCACGGCAGCACTCTGCTGCCTCAGTTCCTGGGGATGTACCGCGCCAGCGTGGAGAGCGAGGAGAGCTACCTGCTGGCCATGAGAAACACCTTCAGCCACCGGCTGCCCGTGCACAGGAAGTACGACCTGAAGGTAACGGGGGGCCCCCAGCCCGATGCCCCCCAGCCGGCCCCACACCCCCTCACTTTATCTATTTCTCCTCCCCCGCAATGTGCACACAGGGCTCGCTGGTATCACGGGAAGCGAGCGATAAAGAGAAGGTAATGTGGGGGGGGGCATGGAATGAATGGATGGG
>NW_011149652.1:0-499 GCF_000146605.3 Meleagris gallopavo | reverse complement strand
CTACCTTGATTTTAGAAAGGCATTTGATACTGTCTCCCACGACATCCTTATAACAAAGCTGAGGAAGTGTGGGATAGACGAGTGGACAGTGAGGTGGGTTGAGAACTGGCTGACTGGCAGAGCGCAGAGGGTCGTCGCTGGTGGTGCAGAGTCTGGCTGGAGACCTGTAACCAGTGGTGTCCCCCAGGGGTCTGTGCTGGGTCCGGTCTTGTTCAACATCTTCATCAATGACCTTGATGAGGGGATAGTGGCCACCCTCAGCAAGTTTGCTGATGATACGAAGTTGGGAGGATTGGCTGACACGCCTGAAGGCTGTGCTGCCATTCAGCGAGACCTGGACAGGCTGGAGAGCTGGGCAGTAAGAAACCGGATGAGGTTCAACAAAAGCAAGTGTAGGGTCTTACACCTAGGGAGGAATAATTGCATGCACCAATACAGGCTGGGGGATGAGCTGCTGGAGAGGAGCTCTGTAGAGAGGGACCTGGGGGTCCTGGTGGAC
>NW_011149651.1:0-484 GCF_000146605.3 Meleagris gallopavo | reverse complement strand
TTCTCTCAAGAAAAAGATGACATTTCCTGCCAGAAATGCCAGGTTTCTCCCCCGAAATATGACATTTTCTCCCAAAAATACCACTTTTCTCACACAGCATATGACATTTTTCTCCCAGAAATGCCTGCTTTTCTCCCCCAGAATACGACATTTTCTCCCAGGACTACCTGCTTTCTCCAAAAACGGGACATTTTCGCCCAGAAATACCAATTTCTCCAGAAAAATATGACAGTTGGGGCCAGAATTACCAGTTTCCTCACCCCAAAATATGACATTTCGAGCCTGAAATAACAGTTTACTCACCCAAAGTGTGACTTTTTCTCCCACAAATCCCAGGGTTGTCCAAAAAATATCGAATTTTCTTGCAGGAATACCAGTTTACCTCCCCCCAAATAGGACATTTCCTCTCCGATATGACAGTTTTCCTGACAGAAAATTTGAAATTTCCCCAGAAACACTAGCTTTCTCCCAGAATTAGGACATT
>NW_011149650.1:0-608 GCF_000146605.3 Meleagris gallopavo | reverse complement strand
CCTTTCCACCCCAGAAATGACAGTTCTCTTAGGAATACCTCCCCAAATTCCCCCCCTTAATCTGCTACACCACACTCCGCACTATGACACTTTCTCCCCAAACTAGGACGCTTTCTCCCAGAAAAGGCCCGCTTTTTCCCCCCAAAGTACACCGTTGGCTTCCAAAAAGAACACATTCTCCCCAAGAAATACCACCCTTCTCCAATACAATGACATTATCTCCCAGTAATGCTACCTTGGGCCCAAACATTGGACAGCTTCTCCCACAAGTACACTTTTCCATCCAAAAGAGGACATCTTCTCCCCAGAGAATGCTATTTTCTCCCGGAAACAAAGCAGCTTTCTCACAAATGGGTGGCATTTTCCAACCAACTATGCTACTCTCTCCCAGAAAGAGCACTTTTCTGACAAGTACCTTCCCTTTTCTCTCAAAAATACTGCTAGGCACTCCTCAACAGGACATTTTCTCCCATCTACACCCCGTTTTCTCCCCAAAGGACCCCTTTTCACACAAAAATACCACACTTGCCCTCCAAGAGAAGTCAGTCTTTCCCACTACTTTGGCCCACTTTTCTCCCACGTACTTGTCATTTCTCCCAGAAATACCA
>NW_011149649.1:2851-3259 GCF_000146605.3 Meleagris gallopavo | reverse complement strand
TCCTGCCTTGTAGAGACTCTGTTCACCCCTTTCCCCCCCACAGCCCACAAAGTTTCCCCCCAGACTCTTTTTCGACCCCACAGACGTCTGTCCCACTCTCCTCTTCTCCCCCCCATCACTCCCCTATGGTCTCCCCCAGACTTGCCTTCCGCCCCATAGAAGCCCCCCACAACCCTCCGGATTTCCCCTGCCACCCCCTCTCCACTCCTAGAGCCCCTTTCCTCCCAGTGGAGACCCAACTCACCCCTGTTTTCCCCCACACGACCCCCCTGTCCACTCCCAGACCTCCCGTTCCGCCCTACAAAAGCCCCCTTCTCCCCTTTCCAGCCCTCGAGTTCCCCTCCACGATGTACCCGTCCATCCCCAGACCCCCTTTTCACTCACAGAAGCCTCGTTCTGCTCTTTCCC
>NW_011149649.1:0-787 GCF_000146605.3 Meleagris gallopavo | reverse complement strand
ACTATCCATATTTCATCCCCAATCATCCCATGTTGATCCCATGTCCATTCCACATAGATTCCATTTTCCAATCTCCCATTCCATATTCTTCCCATATCCGTATCCTCACACCCCAATCCTATAGGGAGAATTGGGGAGGGCTTCGGTGGGGCTATGGGGGTCTATGTGGGGGTATGAGGTGGGCTATGGAAGGTAAGGGGGCCTCTGAGAGCTGGTCAGCATTTAAACAGCTCTTCTTCCAAGCTCAGGATCGGTGCGTCCCTGTGAGCAAGGAATCGGGAAAAGGTGGCAGGAGACCTGTGTGGATGAGCAAGGAGCTCATGTGCAAGCTCGAAGGAAAGAAGAAGGTCCATGAAATGTGGAAAAAGGGTCTGACCACTTGGGAAGAATATAGGAATGGAGTCAGGGCCTGCAGGGATGCATCGAGGAAGGCTAAAGCCTGTCTGGAATTGAATCTGGCTAAAGTGATAAAGGATAATAAAAAAGGCTTCTTCATGTATGTGTACAGCAAAAGGAAAACTAGAGAGAACGTGGGCCCCTTACTAAGTGAGGGGGGGGTTCTGGTAACGGGGGATGCTGAGAAGGCAGAGATACTGAATGCCTTCTTTACTTCCGTCTGCAGTGAAAAGGCTCTCCCGCAGGAATCCCACAGCCTGGAGGTTAGTGAGGAGGGTCTGGGGAATGGGAGACTTCCCTTTAGTCAGGAAAGAGGACGTGCGTGAGCGCCTAGGCAGTACTGAGGTCCACAAGTCCATGGGACCTGATGGGGTGCATCCACGTGTGCTGA
>NW_011149648.1:0-493 GCF_000146605.3 Meleagris gallopavo | reverse complement strand
CCTCCTCTATGAAGGTGATGCGCACGGGATCTTTGCAGAACTGGCCCAGCTGAGGATTCCAGTGTGCTCTGGATGCTTCCCAGCGTGCTGCAGCACTCACAGGACCTCCCCGTGTACTCTGGGGAACGCTGCATTACCTCACAGGGACGTAGGTTCCCCCTCAAAATGTGCTCTCTCCCCTGGGGCATGGCTGTCTCTGGACACTTCACAGCCACCGAGGCCTCTTTTATCCCGGCCCAGCGCCCTTCCTCCTCCCCGGGAACATGCCCCCAATCCCCGTACAGCAGCACTCTCCTGCACCAATGCCTTTAGTGCTGCCACTGTCCCAAACCCACTGCAACCATACTGACACAGGCTGTAGGAATGATGATTTTATTAATTTTATGACTGCTAGAAAATGGAGGTGATGATCTGGGAGAGGTTGGTGTCCACCCAGTAGAAGATGTTGTTGTCATCGCAGGTGTCTTCAGCGCCACCTTTGGTCACCATTTGA
>NW_011149647.1:0-745 GCF_000146605.3 Meleagris gallopavo | reverse complement strand
TTCTTTACCAATCAGGGGTCTTACCTGATGATCAGTGCCCGTCATTTGGATCCTAAGCGGGGTAGCCCACGTCGTCTGCAACATTCTCAGGGCACTGGGTCTACCATCTCGGGGTCTTTCATTCAGGTCTCGCAAGGTTTCCTACAGTCTCTTTGTCACCCCTGCAGAGACTGGGAGTCTGTCTTCAGGGCAGCCTTAAGAATACCATGATTACGTTATATAACGTTCGATGAGGCCTGCCCCCGTTGCATTATATGGCAGGTGGAATCGCCAGTCGATGTTATTTTCTTCTGCCCAGCGTTGTATCAGTGCACCAGTAAAATGAGTTCGTTGGTGGCTCTCGATGACTTGAGGTGTCCCGTAGGCAGACATCAGTTCTGTGAGTGCCTTGATGGTATATGCCTGGTTTGCTTTCGGTACTGGATAAGCCTGCAGTAGCAGCGTCAACACAGGTCAGGGCATATCTGGCCCCCTCAGACCGAGGAAGGGGCCCGATGTAATCGACCTGCCATCGCTGGAGAGGATTATGTCCTCTAGCAAGATGGGCTGTTGTTTCGGGCAGCGGTCTCGGTCTCATCTTGGAGCAAGCGTCGCAATCCCGGCATGCCTGGACGATGTCAGCTAGCTGTATGGGCAGTCCCCATGCTTTTAGCAGCTGCCCACATTGCCTTTTGTCCCGCACGCCGTAGCTTCTGATGTAAGCAACGGGCGATGTTCTCGGATGGTGAATTCTCAATCCATCGAA
>NW_011149646.1:0-762 GCF_000146605.3 Meleagris gallopavo | reverse complement strand
GGGTGTCACTGTCACCAGGTGTCACCGTCACTCAAGTGTCACCGTCACGCAGGGTCCACCCACAGACCACATTGTCCCACGGGCGGGGTGCCACCCTTACTTTGTAATGAAGGTTATTTTTTGGTAAGGAGGGATTGGGGGACTGCCCCCCCACAGCCCCCTGCAAATAATAAAGGGCAGAGGAGCAGCTGTGGGGCTCCACGTCTCACAGTGGAGGGGGAACTTTGAGGACAGAGGTCACTGCACTTCTCTTTTAAATGTATGACACATGAGGCACTTACTAGAATATGCAATTAACCCTGAGTTCCTAAAATCAGGATGTATTTCTCTCCTTGGAACACAGTTCCAAATGAACTGTTAGTATAATTTCAGAAATGTCCTTAGGATATTTTATGTACATCTATAACACTAACAGGTGATCTTAGTGCAGGTAGAGTTCCATATAAAAACCCGGGCTTCGTTATCAATGCTGGATTTCATCTTGGTAAGGACGCTTTGAATAGGTGAAATGTAGACAGGCATCAACTCCCGGGTCACCTCGTTCAGTGCATCCTGACGTGGCATTTTGACTCATGTCGTGACCTTCACGCACAACGAATGTGGTACTCAGACATGATTTGAGCCAGAATGTGCTGTGCCCACATTCAGAAATTGGGATTATACACTATGCTTACCAAAACCTTGACGTTCTGGGGCCGCCTTCCGTGGGGGTGCTGGGATGGGGGGGACGGGCAGCAGCGCAGGAGCCGGGCGAGGGCGTGA
>NW_011149645.1:0-865 GCF_000146605.3 Meleagris gallopavo | reverse complement strand
AGGTTGGTGGAGTCTGCATGATAGCAACTAGGGACACTAACTGTGATAAGATTCATGGAGTGAACGCCACTCCCAAATTCTTACGCGAACGGGCTCATGACACTGAGAGCCCATTAAAACTGAGAAACAAGGGACCATCAGGAGCCATCGAAGGATGAGAGGGGGAAAAGGTATTATCTGCAAAATGCCAAGGTTGGAAGTTACATATGAAGCAAGGGAGAACGTAAATAAATGGAACAGGGAGCAGAAACTAAAGCAAATATACATATATATATATATTTAAAATAAGCTACAGAAATTGATTTTTGCTTGGGTTTGTCAGGCACTCAGAACTATGCCACACACTGTGCACAGGGGTGGATGTGGAAATGCATCGTATTGCGTAGCTACAAGTCTGGGGGTCTGTACTCTTAGTGAGGAATCAGAGTCACCACCACACATTTGAAGCCCAGAATCATCACAGAATCAAAGAATCTGGAACTGGGAACCGAATCACCGAATACTGACATAACAGAACTTACACTCACAGGAGCTGCTATCCTCGTAGCGTCCTCATGCAATCCTCAGACTAGAATCCCAGACTGCAGGAACCCCGTAACAACCCGGCAGTATTGAATCACCGCGTTTCGTTTCCTCGCTCCCACAGAGGGCAGCTTTCTATAGAGCACGCTCACAAGGGATGGCGTCAGTCAGCATCACCCAGCGCTCCCTACGGAACGGCTTGTCTCCAATAGCAAAGCACCCCCTTCCCGGCCCCACGGGGCCCCCAGAACGCGTCCCGGCACCCGCAGCTCCAGGAGGACGCCTCGGATTCCCTTCCCGGCCCTACGTGACCCACCGCCCAGCCCCGCCAGGACCCGCGTTT
>NW_011149644.1:2266-3596 GCF_000146605.3 Meleagris gallopavo | reverse complement strand
GAGACTGAAGCAATTCTTGGTTGTCATTAGGTAGACCATTAGCATGGTAGATTGTCAACTGTTCAGAGGTACAGAGTTCACAGAGTTGTCTGTCTGTGTAGTAGCTTGCATCATGATGGATTTCAAGTTGCTTGCGTGTGGTTTTTGGATTGCTGCTGAGCAGAGTCAGAATACTGTGAAGAAACCAGCCCCAAAATTTCCAGCTCTCAATTACAGCTACAGTAAACTCAAATGTATCTAGAAATGGAAGGCTGGGAAGGTATTGTCTGGAGACTGTAGCTTCATATCTTAACAGGTGTATCAGCTTCTTCCTATCCAGTGTAACAAAACTGAAAAAATGTTCATGTCTTAAGTTGCTTAGGCAGCGTAGTGATGTCCTAGGATGTGTAATAAGGCAGTTGCATGGCAACCTCTTTAGAACAAGAGATGTATTTATTGGTGTTACTTAGTATTATGTAAATAAAGTTAAATATATCCTGCCTGTAATGATAAATCGTATTTGCAGAACTACCTGTCAAGTTACCTAATTTAGTGTACCTGGTAGGTTCATTCATCATTACGTAGCAAAAGTAGATTCAGATAAACTTGGAACTTAATGGCTTGTTAGCAAAACCTTCTGTTGTCTCACCCTCATTAGTTCAGCTCCAAGTGGCTATTCACTTACGAAATGTATCTTCCCTTCCAGCACGTGGTGGTGTATTTTTACCCCACAAGCTCTTGGTTTTTGTATAATGTTACCCGTCTTACAGAAATGTTTTCTGTAGTTCCCATTGCAGACAGTATTTGTGAATCTGACAAGAGAAAATGGTTGTTTTTCTGTCCTAGATCTGAACAAGACAGTGGTCATGACAGTGGGAGTGAAGATGCCTGTTTGGATTCATCACAGCCTTTCACACTGGTCACTTTGGGCATGAAGAAGTTTTTCATCCCCAAGGCAGCTGCTGACCCGAGGGAAGCTGCTGACCCCAAGGATGCATCAAGTAGAATCCTTCCCCTGCCCTCCTGCATGGGGATCTGCCTTGACTGTGACAATGGCAAGGTGGGCTTTTATGATGCCAGCCCCATGAAATGCCTGTACGAGTGTGAGGTGGAATGCTCAGGCATGATGTACCCAACATTTGCCTTAATGGGTGGTGCAGCAATTCATCTCAAGGAAACCATCCCAGCAAAGTAGTTGGCATACCAAGATGACCTGTAGGTTAGTGCTCTCCTGCTGCTGGTCTGAAATTAAAAATAAGAGCAGAAGCATTTTACCTTAGTTTTCAGTCCTGATTCAAATACAGTATACCTAAGTGCTGTACACGAGCCTTTGGGTCACACTTGTGTGTTG
>NW_011149644.1:0-558 GCF_000146605.3 Meleagris gallopavo | reverse complement strand
GATTGTTTTGAGTAATTTTATAGTCAACACAAATCTTTACCAAATCTTGAAGCAGCTTAAGCTATAGTGGGACAGAGCTAGTTTTATTCCTGCTAGTTAAAAATGTACTGTTCCTTCAATCTATTGGACTATTTTTTTCTTATTCTGCCACTGAAAGCCCTTTACATTTTTGTATGCTCTGTCGACTGGATTACAAGTGCTCTTCGTGAACTCAAGTTATCAATCAGACTCAGAAGTCAAGATTCCCTTTTCTTTAGCTATGGTTTGTTCCAATGTGCAGTTTTCATTCTTCCATTTAGAATCATAGAATCACCAAGGTTGGAAAAGACCTAAAAGATCATCCAGTCCAGTCCAACCGTTCACCTATTACCAATAGCTCCCACTAAACCATGTCCCTCAACACAACACCCAGTCTTTCCTTGAACACCCCCAGGGTCGGCGACTCCACCACCTCCCTGGGCAGTCCATTCCAGTGCCTGACCACCCCTTCTGAAAAGCAATACTTCCTAATGTCCAGCTTGAATCTCCCCTGCCGTAGCTTGAAACCATTCCCTCTGG
>NW_011149643.1:0-496 GCF_000146605.3 Meleagris gallopavo | reverse complement strand
CCATGGGGTGCATGATGTTCATTACCTGCTGGACACATCTCACACCACTGACTGGAGGAGCCCAGGCAATCCTTCAACTCCATCAGGCTGCAAAATGAAATCAGAAGAGACGCAGAACATCATTTAAAACACAACAAGGATGCACACAATGCCCTTAAAAAAACACCCACCGCATGGATGCAATTAGCACATAGCCCTATTAATTACAGCCATCCAACTTGAGATCCTCCAGAAAAGCAGAGCTCACAGCTCTGAAAGAAAGCAGGAATCACTCACCCCATTCTAAGGGCTCACCCCACACCCCAAAGGAAGCAGTCTCCAGATTCACATGCTGCTCTTACACCTAGCAGCCCTTCAGCGCACTTGCCATCCCCCAAAAAGAGAAGATCACAGCCCTGAAAGAAAAAAGAAACCACTTACCCCATTCCAAGGACCAATACTCCCCCACACTCTCAAGTGAAGGAAGCAGCTTCCAGCTCCAAATACCTACCAGCCC
>NW_011149642.1:0-516 GCF_000146605.3 Meleagris gallopavo | reverse complement strand
AAAGCGGTGTTGATGTGTAATGCCATTTGATCTGCGTGCATGCAGAATTTCCCGTGTTTGTATGTCTCAGTGTTGTGGCCTGTTTGTTCAAAGATGTCAGACCTCTGTGCGCCTTTGTTCCCCCTCCCTGCCGGTTCCACAGAGCCCTTCCATTTTTGTAGAAGGCTGTGGGTTTAGTTCAGCATCTCCAGATGCGTCACACAGATTCAGGGCTGTCACAGAGTTAACGAGATCAATCTACACCCGTGACAGGGGGGCGGTAGACCCCTGCCCTCCCCTTCCCAGCCCACAAAATGGGAAGGAAGGGAGGAAAACAAAAAAACAAGCGGCAACAATCTATGGAGGAAAACTTATTTTACTAATTATGATATCGGAATGCAAGATAACACAATATAATACAATCTGATTGAAATTGAGACTAATAAATCAAATAAAACAGGAGAGAGAGAGAGTTCCCGATACCGATTCAAACCTGAAAAGCTTGGAACGGCCAGGAAAGCACCTCCAGCACCCACT
>NW_011149641.1:0-654 GCF_000146605.3 Meleagris gallopavo | reverse complement strand
GTCGTAACACAAAAGGTCATCCAAAGCCCCAGTGAGCTTCTGGAGCTCACCAGCTTCTCTGAAAACAGAGTGGTGGAAGTGAGTAATACAAGTCCGTCTGTAAAACGTGTCTATGCCATTAAAGTCTGTAATGCATGTTTCCTCGTGTCACTACAAACTCGCTGAGGTGCAGCTCCTGCCTATTGTAGGCAAATCAGGAATAAAACAACCATAGAAAAATTAGTTATGCGAGCATTGTAATTGCTATTTCTCAGAAAGCCTCTTGCAGGTGATCAAAGTTTATCAGCTCAGTGCCTAAGGAAGTCTTCTATAAAATTCCTGCTTACCTGTCCTGCTATAAGCTTTGACCATAGATCACTTTAACAGACTACAAGTGCATCACACGCCCCTACATATAAATGAGGATGAAGTGTTTCAGAGGAGAGCAGTCCCACTTTTCAGGAGCAGGCAGAATGTTATCTCTGCCAGCCTCGTGAAAGACACTTAAGTTCCAAAGGGTTTTTCCCTCCTAATGTCACGTCACATTTAACTGTTGTACCATTTTCTGTACTGTTCTGCTAAAACTAATCCCTGAACGAAATAGCTACAGATGCTGCCACGGACAAATAACACAAGTGACCTTATACAGCATACAAAAACTAAAAGAACTTTTCT
>NW_011149640.1:0-470 GCF_000146605.3 Meleagris gallopavo | reverse complement strand
ATGTCTCCCTGCACTGAGGGACTCCGCATCTGGACGCAGCACTGCAGGTGAGGCCTCACCAGCGCAGAGCAGAGGGATGGGGATCTCCTCCCTTCGCCCGCTGACTGCGCATCTTTGGATGCAGCCCAGGATACGGTTGGCTTTCTGGGCTGGAAGGGCCCATTGCTGGCTTGTATCCAGCTCCCACCCACCAGTACTCCCAGGCCTTATGGAGCAGGACTACGCTCAGTCCTTTCATCCCCTAGCATGTTTTGGTGGTGGCTGTTCCCTCATCCCAGCTACTGACCCTGCACTTGGATTTGTGCCCACTGCTCAGCCTGTTGAGGTCTCTGTGGATGGCATCCCGTCCCTCTGCTGTGTCACTGCACCCCACAGCTTGGTGTCCTTAGGGTGCACTCAACCCCACTGTTGATGTCCCTGATGAAGGGGAAACCCAGATGCTTGTACAAACTGGGCGTAGAAGCCCTTGG
>NW_011149639.1:0-700 GCF_000146605.3 Meleagris gallopavo | reverse complement strand
TTTCAGGGCTGTGATCTTGTCTTTTTGGGGGATCGCAAGTGCGCTGAAGTGCTGCTAGGTGTAAGAGCAGCATGTGAATCTGGAGACTGCTTCCTTTGGGGTGTGGGGTGAGCCCTTAGAATGGGGTGAGTGATTCCTGCTTTCTTTCAGAGCTGTGAGCTCTGCTTTTCTGGAGGATCTCAAGCTGGATGGCTGTAATTAATAGGGCTATGTGCTAATTGCATCCATGCGGTGGGTGTTTTTTAAGGGCATTGTGTGCATCCTTGTTGTGTTTTAAATTATGTTCTGCGTCTCTTCTGATTTCATTTTGCAGCCTGATGGAGTTGAAGGATTGCCTGGGCTCCTCCAGTCAGTGGTGTGAGATGTGTCCAGCAGGTAATGAACATCATGCACCCCATGTTGGTGCGCTGCTTGATGCAGGTAGGTTTGCGATGTGATCCGCCTCCCCCATGCTGACCATCCACAGCTAGATCAAGTTGCTCAGAGTCTGAGCCAGGCTCACCTTGAAAGGGCCAGCACATCCACCATGTCTCTGGCAACCTGTGCCGCTGCCTCAGCACCCTCACTGTACAAGACATTTTCCTTAGATTTCACCTCCATTTTCCCTTGTTCTTTCCTTTAGGTATTGAAAGGCTGTTACCAGGTTCCCTTGGAGCCTTCACTTCTCCAGGAGGCTGAACAGCCCAGCTCTCCTTGCTTA
>NW_011149638.1:0-500 GCF_000146605.3 Meleagris gallopavo | reverse complement strand
CGTAGTGTGCACTTGCAGCCCAGAAGGCCAACTGTATCCTGGGGCTGCATTCAAAGAGGAGCGACCAGCAGGGAGAGGGAGGTGATTGTCCCCCTCGACTCGGCTCTGGTGCGGCCCCATGTGCAGCACTGCGTCCAGGCCTGGGGCTCCAGCACAGGAATGATGTGTAGCTTTTGGAGCAGGTCCAGAGAAGGGCCACGAAGACGATCAGAGGGCTGGAGCCCCCCTCTTAGAAAGAAATGTTGAGGGAACTGGGGTTGTTTCTGTGGGAGAAGAGAAAGCTCTGGAGATAGCTCATGACAGCCTTCCAAGACTCAAAGGGAGCGCATAAGCAGGAGGGGGCAACGGCTGTTTAGGAGGGTGGATAGCGATAGGACAAGGGGAAATGGTTTTCAAGTGAGACAGGGGAGGTTTAGGTTGGTTATTAGGAGGCAGCTTTTCACGCACAGGGTGGTGACGCACTGGAATGTGTGCTTGAGAGTCACTTCCAGGATGATCTG
>NW_011149637.1:0-445 GCF_000146605.3 Meleagris gallopavo | reverse complement strand
TGGGGACCTTTCTCTCCAGCAGCAGTGTAGAGGGATGTTCTTCGCATCCTGTTCCATCCGTACTGGCCCCAGGGCCACGGCACGGGCTATCTCTTGTTTAATCTGCTCAAAAGCCTGCTGCTGCTCAGGACCCCACATAAAATCATTCTTCTTCCGTGTCACCTGATAAAGGGGGCTTACAATGAGGCTGTAGTTTGGAACATGCATTCTCCAAAAACCCACTACACCCAGGAACGATTGTGTCTCTTTCTTTTTAGTGGGTGGAGACATGGCACTGATTTTGTTGATCACATCTGTTGGGATGTGACGACGGCCATCTTGCCACTTTATACCTAGGAACTGAATTTCCTGGGCAGGCCCTTTCACTTTGCTTCGCTTAATAGCGAAACCAGCACGCAGAAGGATCTGGATTATTTGCTCTCCTTTCTCAAAAACTTCCTTTGCT
>NW_011149636.1:0-609 GCF_000146605.3 Meleagris gallopavo | reverse complement strand
CACACATTCCAGTGCGTCACCACCCTGTGCGTGAAAAGCTGCCTCCTAACGAACCAACCTAAACCTCCCCTGTCTCACTTGAAAACCATTTCCCCTTGTCCTATCGCAATCCACCCTCCTAAACAGCCGTTGCCCCCTCCTGCTTATACGCTCCCTTCGAGTCTTGGAAGGCTGTCATGAGCTATCTCCAGAGCTTTCTCTTCTCCCACCGAAACAATCCCAGTTCCCTCAACATTTCTTTCTAAGAGAGGTGCTCCAGCCCTCTGATCATCTTTGTGGCCCTTCTCTGGACCTGCTCCAAAAGCTCCACATCATTCCTGTGCTGGAGCCCCAGGCCTGGACGCAGTGCTGCACATGGGGCCGCACACCAGAGCCGAGTCGAGGGGGACAATCACCTCCCTCTCCCTGCTGGTCGCTCCTCTTTGAATGCAGCCCAGGATCTAGTTGGCCTTCTGGGCTGCAAGTGCACACTACTGGCTTATGTCCAGCTCTTTGTCCACCAGGATCCCCGAGTCCTCCGCAGGGCTGCTCCCAAGGGCTTCTACGCCCAGTTTGTACAAGCATCTGGCTTTCCCCTTCATCAGGGACATCAACAGTGGGGTTGAGTGC
>NW_011149635.1:0-551 GCF_000146605.3 Meleagris gallopavo | reverse complement strand
AGTGGATTTACCATATTCCCTACCATGCACCAGCCTCAGGTAAGATTGAACGATACAATGGGTTGTTAAAAACTATGCTGAAAGCAATGGGAGGCAGTACATTTAAGCACTGGGAGAAGCATTTGGCAGAAGCCACCTGGTTAGTCAATACCAGAGGATCTATCAATCGAGGTGGTCCAACCCAGTCCAGCTCCCTACATACCGTAGAGGGAGATAAAGTCCCTGTTATACATGTAAAGAATATGTTGGGAAAGGCAGTTTGGGTTATTCCAGCCTCTGAGAAGGACAAACCTCTTCGTGGAACTGTTTTTGCCCAGGGACCTGGGTCCACTTGGTGGGTGATGCAGGAAAACGGGGATGTTCAAAGTGTACCACAAGGGAACTTGATGTTGAGGGAGTGCAGTCAGTAATTCCTTGTGCGTGTGTTTATATTTTGTTTGTCTATATTAAGCATGATGTAGTGATGTGGAATAAGGGGTGGAATGTCATGGTTTCATGATTTTCATTATCAGTATTCCACATCATAACATCATGCAATGCACTGGGGGTTT
>NW_011149634.1:0-396 GCF_000146605.3 Meleagris gallopavo | reverse complement strand
CAGAGTGATTTCCACAAAGCACTTCTGTCCATCTGGCAGCCCTGTGTGTCAAATGGTGACCCAAAGGTGGCGCTGAAGGCACCTGCGATGACAACAACATCTTCTACTGGGTGGACACCAACCTCTCCCAGATCATCACCTCCATCACCATCATTTTCTAGCAGTCATAAAATCAATAAAATCATCATTCCTACAGCCTGTGTCAGTATGGTAGCAGTGGGTTTGGGACAGTGGCAGCACTAAAGGCATTGGTGCAGGAGAGTGCTGCTGGTACGGGGAGTTGGGGGCATGTTCCCGGGAGGAGGAAGGGCGCTGGGCCGGGATAAAGAGGCCTCGGTGGCTGTGAAGTGTCCAGAGACAGCCATCGCCCCAGGGGAGAGAGCACATTTGAGCGGG
>NW_011149633.1:0-499 GCF_000146605.3 Meleagris gallopavo | reverse complement strand
GCTACTGACCCTGCACTTGGATTTGTGCCCACTGCTCAGCCTGTTGAGGTCTCTGTGGATGGCATCCCGTCCCTCTGCTGTGTCACTGCAGCCCACAGCTTGGTGTCCTTAGGGTGCACTCAACCCCACTGTTGATGTCCCTGATGAAGGGGAAACCCAGATGCTTGTACCAACTGGGCGTAGAAGCTCTTGGGAGCAGCCCTGCGGAGGACTCGGGGATCCTGGTGGACAAAGAGCTGGACATAAGCCAGTAGTGTGCACTTGCAGCCCAGAAGGCCAACTGTATCGTGGGCTGCATTCAAAGAGGAGCGACCAGCAGGGAGAGGGAGGTGATTGTCCCCCTCGACTCGGCTCTGGTGCGGCCCCATGTGCAGCACTGCGTCCAGGCCTGGGGCTCCAGCACAGGAATGATGTGGAGCTTTTGGAGCAGGTCCAGAGAAGGGCCACGAAGATGATCAGAGGGCTGGAGCACCTCTCTTAGAAAGAAATGTTGAGGGAA
>NW_011149632.1:0-603 GCF_000146605.3 Meleagris gallopavo | reverse complement strand
ACAGGGTGGTGACGCACTGGAATGTGTGCTTGAGAGTCACTTCCAGGATGATCTGCTCCATGATCCGTGACCAGCACAGAGGTGAGACTGACATGCTGGTAGTTCCCCGCGTCACGCTTTCTATCCTTCCTAAGAGGTGTGCTGTCACCTTTTTTCTCCTCACCAGGGACTTGACCTGACTGCCTCGACTTGTGAAATACCATGGAGAGTGGCTCGGTGACTGCAGCGGTGAATTCCCTCGGAACTCTGGGACTCATCTCGTCAGGACCCAAAGACTCCTGGATGTTTGGGTCCTCAGGTGGTCCAGAACCTGATCTCCCATGGCAGTGTGGGATGGGAAGGGGTCTGTGGGACTGAGGAAGCAATGGCAGTCCCCACCTCACCAAACCAAAGATGAAAGCTGTGCATCATGAGCAGTTCTCAGACAAGATGGAAGCCAAAATGGTGTTGGGTACCTGAGCCTTCTCTGGTGGTAAGCAACATGGTGCACAGAGTGCAGCCATGTGCTCCGAGCAAGGAGCACAGGTTTGTGCAAGAGGCCCGGATGCAGGGCAGTGCCTTCATGACTGTATTGTGTCCAACAGGTGGCAGCAGAGCTGCGGT
>NW_011149631.1:0-1023 GCF_000146605.3 Meleagris gallopavo | reverse complement strand
CATGGGCATCTACGTGACGCACCTTTATAACCATATTCTTTATTCGGGCAGCAATATCTTTCCACAGGTCAGCAGCCCAATAGGTTTACCCTTTCTTTGCCAGTTGTTTTGCTCCCACTGCTGTAACCACCCCCATAGAGCATTTGCCACCATCCACGAGTCAGTGTAAACATAAAGCATTGGCCACCTCTCCCGTTCAGCAACATCCAAGGCCAGTTGGACAGCCTTTACCTCTGCAAATTGGCTCGATTCTCCTTTTCCTTCAGTGGCCTCTGCAACTTATCGTGTGGGGCTCCACACAGCGGCTTTCCATCTGCGGTGTTTCCCCACAATACAACACGATCCATCTGTGAATAGGGCATATGTCTTCTCATTTTCTGGTAGTTCATTATATGGTGGGGTCTCTTTAGCACGTGATATCTCTTCTGCTGGCGGTGTTCCAAACTTTTTGCCTTCAGGCCAGTCCATGATCACCTCTAGGATTCCTGGACGGTTGAGATTCCCCATCCGCGCTCGCTGCGTAATCAGCGCAATCCACTTACTCCAAGTGGCATCAGTAGCATGATGGGTGGAGGGACCCTTTCCCTTGAACATCCAGTTCAGCACTGGCAGTCGAGGTGCCAGAAGGAGCTGTGTTTCTGTACCGATTACTTCGGAAGCAGCCCGAACCCCCTCATACGCGGCTAAGATCTCCTTCTCAGTTGGAGTGTAGCACTCTTCAGACCCTCTGTACGCCCAACTCCAGAATCCCAGGGGTCGGCCTCGGGTCTCTCCTGAGGCTCTCTGCCACAAACTCCAAGTGGGACCTTTCTCTCCAGCAGCAGTGTAGAGGATGTTCTTCGCATCCTGTTCCATCCGTACTGGCCCCAGGGCCACGGCACGGGCTATCTCTTGTTTAATCTGTTCAAAAGCCTGCTGCTGCTCAGGACCCCACATAAAATCATTCTTCTTCCGTGTCACCTGATAAAGGGGGCTTACAATGAGGCTGTAGTTTGGAACATGCATTCTCCAAAAACCCACTAC
>NW_011149630.1:0-873 GCF_000146605.3 Meleagris gallopavo | reverse complement strand
CGTCAGGACCCAAAGACTCGTGGATGTTTGGGTCCTCAGGTGGTCCAGAACCTGATCTCCCATGGCAGTGTGGGATGGGAAGGGGTGTGTGGGACTGAGGAAGCAATGGCAGTCCCCACCTCACCAAAGCAAAGATGAGGGCTGTGCATAATGAGCAGTTCTCAGACAAGATGGAAGCAAAAATGGTGTTGGGTACCTGAGCCTTCTCTGGTGGTAAGCAACGATGGTGCACAGAGTGCAGCCATGTGCTCCGAGCAAGGAGCACAGGTTTGTGCAAGAGGCCCGGATGCAGGGCAGTGCCTTCATGACTGTATTGTGTCCAACAGGTGGCAGCAGAGCTGCGGTGCTCCCAAGTGCCGTAACAACTGCACGGAGAGATGTGTTGGTCTCTGTGGAAACAGCAAGGAAGTGGAATGTGCATTTCCCGGCATGCCCCGGAACTTCACTTTGCTGACTGGTCATTGTCTGCCCAGCAGGTAAGGGCGATGCACACCCGCCAGCGTTTACCCATTCCAGAGCCCGGCACAATAGGGTTCCCCCAGAGCTCTGAATTGCGCTTCATGGTGCCCAGAAGGCTGCCTATCCTCTTTGTTCTGTGTCTTGCTTGTCTCTGGTCTTGCACTGTTTTCACTATTACATTCTCTTGTCCTCCTATTTTGTGTTCCTTGCCCCATTCTCTTGGCCTAATGACCCCTTGGCTTTGTGTTGCCACATTCATGTCGGCATTCAGTTTTGGCGTTCCCTGCCGTATTGTCTGGGCCGTCATCCTTGGCATTTCCTTCCATGTTCTCTTGGCCCTTGCCTTTGCCTGGGCATTCCCTTGCCCTCCTGTTTTTGTGGCAACACCTGGGGCGGGGTGCAGCCCCGCGAGCA
>NW_011149629.1:0-376 GCF_000146605.3 Meleagris gallopavo | reverse complement strand
CTTGCTGTTTCCACCGAGACCAACACATCTCTCCGTGCAGTTGTTACGGCACTTGGGAGCACCGCAGCTCTGCTGCCACCTGTTGGACACAATACAGTCATGAAGGCACTGCCCTGCATCCGTGCCTCTTGCACAAACCTGTGCTCCTTGCTCGGAGCACATGGCTGCACTCTGTGCACGATGTTGCTTACCACCAGAGAAGGCTCAGCTACCCAACAACATTTTGTCTTCCATCTTGTCTGAGAACTGCTCATGATGCACAGCCCTCATCTTTGCTTTGGTGAGGTGGGGACAGCCATTGCTTCCTCAGTCCCACAGACCCCTTCCCATCCCACGCTGCCATGGGAGATCAGGTTCTGGACCACCTGAGGACCCA
>NW_011149628.1:0-614 GCF_000146605.3 Meleagris gallopavo | reverse complement strand
TACTGCAGGCTTATCCAGTCCGAAAGCAAACCAGGCATATAGCATCAAGGCACTCACTGAACTGATGTCTGCCTACGGGACACCTCAAGTCATCGAGAGCACCACGAACTCATTTTACTGGTTGCACTGATACAACGCTGGGCAGAGAAAATAACATCGACTGGCGATTCCACCTGCCATATAATGCAACGGGGGCAGGCCTCATCGAATGTTATATAACGTAATCATGGTATTCTTAAGGCTGCCCTGAAGACAGACTCCCAGTCTCTGCAGGGGTGACAAAGAGACTGTAGGAAACCTTGCGAGACCTGAATGAAAGACCCCGAGATGGTAGACCCAGTGCCCTGAGAATTTTGCAGACGACGTGGGCTACCCCGCTTAGGATCCAAATGACGGGCACTGATCATCAGGTAAGACCCCTGATTGGTAAAGAAAATAATCTTCTGCTCCCTGCCCCTTGAGAAGTTAGAGCCTGGCACCCACAGAATAAAATGGCCATGGAAGGTGCAGGTAGGACCCAAGTGGTGTGGCCTACTTGCACCTTGGGGAGATTGTTGGAGGTGGGAGGCTCAGGAGTCCCTCCAGTAATAGGTACGTGGCCTACTGGCGCGGTG
>NW_011149627.1:0-800 GCF_000146605.3 Meleagris gallopavo | reverse complement strand
ACCACTGCTCACTGTCAAGGTGCTGTGAAATCCACTGCATGAGACAGCACCAAGACTGTGAGGTCACAGCGAGTCCCTCTGGGGACATCCAGAGCTGGCACGAGTACAGTCCAGGGAGGGTGGGAAGGGATGGATGGCATCTGTAACAGTCAGAGTTGGAGGAGGTAGAACGGAGAGGCAGAAGCTGTCATGACAAAGGGACTAGCACGATGGAAAGAATGCAGCAGTTAAGACAAAAGCAGAAGTGGAGAGGAGCTGAAGAGGGGTGGAGAGAAAGCAAGCGTAGCAGAAGTAAAGGAGATGGGAAGAGAGGAGAGAAGCAAGCGAGAAAAGCACAAGAGAAGTGAGGACAGAAGAGCAGAGAATGAAAAGAACAGTAAGGAAGAGCGGATGGTGCTAGAAGCAGAAGAGTGGAGGAAGAGAGCAGGTGAAGGAAGAGGAGAGAGGACAATGAAGAAAGAAGAGCAGAAGAGGAGTGGAGATGATGAAGAGGTGTGAGGACACAGGGAAGAAAGATCAGAAGAGGAGCGCAGTCAGAAGAAGAGGAGTGAAGATACAGAAAAGAAAGAAGAAAAACAGTTCAGATGCAGAAGAAAAAGGACCGAGGATATAGGAAAGAAAAAACAGAATTGAAGTGGAGATGCCAGAGAGGACACAGGGACGAAAGAACAGCAGAAGACGAGGCCTGATGCAAACGAAAGAGTGCAGATAAATGGAAGAAAGAAGAGCCAAAGTGGAAAGAAGGCACGGAAGGAAGACGTGCGAGGATACAGGGAAGAAGCGGTGCAAGTGCAGAAAAA
>NW_011149626.1:0-745 GCF_000146605.3 Meleagris gallopavo | reverse complement strand
CCTCATCACCACACATCTTGCAAATGACACCTCACACTGATTTCACCAACCCCACAGCATTTGCATATTGCATCTCTCTACTTCTTTTTTCACTTTGTTCTCCTGACTATGGGAAAAATTGGCATCCTGAAGGTCAGCTCACAGCTCTGAAGGGCACCTCAGGGAGATTTGTCCTAATGATGGCATCTCGTTAAAGGAAAACCAACTTCCTCCCAGCCTCACAGACTGCCCTCAGCCCCAGGCAGTTGCTCTCAGCCTCTGTGCACTGCAGAGAATAATGGACACGTGCCTGAGAGGTAATTGCACTTTAGGGTTCCCTCTAGATGTGCCCTCAGGGCTGCGCTCTGATGCTGCATCAGGGAAGCCCTCAGCTGGAACAGCTCTTATTCCATGATAAAGAAACACAGGGTGTATGCAGCCTGATCTGCAACAGGATGTGCCAGATTTGGTGTTCCCTGTTGGAGAAATGTTTGCATTACCTAGAGTGAGAGACTTACCGTGTCAGTGGCTGAAAGCAAAGCTCCTGCAGTGAGGTCGCAGCCTGCTCACACCCCACACATCCTGTACTCCCTCCCTCCTTTCTCTTCCATCTTCATGTCACCTGCAGAACGTGCCCCTGGTACTGATGCACAGCACACGGGAGCTGCTCTTAGTCACAGCTGTCTCTCTGCAGCACTGCCCACTTGTAGGAGCTCCCTGTGTCCCAGGAGCCCGGCCAATACAAGCAGCAGAGGATGTCATTTCT
>NW_011149625.1:0-1054 GCF_000146605.3 Meleagris gallopavo | reverse complement strand
GCAGTGAGGCTTCAGCAGTGGCAACAGCGATGCAAAAGACAAACCACCCAAACAGCCAGATTGTTTTTTTCTTTTTAAACAAGCACAGCATGCAGGCACTCGTTCAACACTGGAAAAAAAGCATAGCTAATGGTGGTAACCGTGTTGAAAAACAGAGTTTTGTAGCTGAGAATTCACTCTATGTATCTGTTGTCATTTCTATGGAAATAAATAGGAGGCATTCCTTTCAGAGCAATCTACGTACATCATCAATGAGCCATCATCCTAGTAATGCAGTAATACTAATAATAGGAACAGAAAAAACAGATTCTCAGAATACCTTTTGTGGGGATGGAACAACAAAACCAACGCTGCAGTCAGCTGCAGTTATTCCCCCGGAATGAACTGATAGCAGCAGAAAGGTCATGGCCACTTCCGACACTCAAAACTGTACCAGCATTTCAGAGCACGCAGCCTTGGCATAAACCCTAAGGATAAACCAAATGGCATCTCTGTTCCAGCAATTTTTTCCTTCAATATACGTGAATAGACTGGAGGTACTAATCCCACCAGTTCAGTTCTACCATTGTGTCTTACGGTAAGAAGAAAAGCAGGATGTTTAAGACTCTGTCAGGCACAGAACCTCCAGCACTGGAGGCAGCAGTTCTGAATTCTCGGTATCTTGTCATCATTTGTGCGCATGCACAAGAAACAGTGCAACTCACTGTACAAGGGCAACCAAAATGTATTCAAGGCATACTTGCACAGGACTCTGAGGTAGAAAGCTGCTCGCTGAGGCGAAGATGAGAAATGAGGCAGGGGAAGCCTGACAGATTGAGAGTGATGAAGTGTCTGAATAAAGAAAGGAACAGAAGGAATAGACATTACTGGATTCTATCAGACGCCAATATTCATTTGAAAAACATACTGGACACGTAGAGTAAAAAGCAACACAGGATCAACCTGCAACTATTTATTCCACTGTCTCAGTGATGGTAGCTATTTTACAAACTCTATGTATTTCTAATAAAAAACACAAATTCCTCCTCCAGTGTGTAATCAAATTAAGTTCATT
>NW_011149624.1:0-1221 GCF_000146605.3 Meleagris gallopavo | reverse complement strand
TTCTTTGCCTTGCCTTGCTTTGCCTGCCTTGTCTCCTTGCCCATGCCATTCCTCTGACCTTGCCTTCACTTACCTGATGCTGTCTCTGTGCCTTGACTGTTGTGTTTTTCCTTTCCAGGCTTCTGGAAGTGCAGGCAGCTCTCGAGGCTTTTGTGCAGTGCTTGCTGCATTTGCAGCTCCTTCTCGGATTTTCAGGTGGGTCCCGGCCTTGTGGCATCCTTGCCTCTTGCCTTGTGCTGGCCTGAGGCTTTCGCTCTGCTGGCTGGGTGGATCCATGCCCGGTAGCTACCCTTCCCTCCTCCTTGGCATGACTGCCAGTGCTTTGCCTTCCTCCAGAGAGGTGTTTGTTCCGACTGGCAGCCACAGACTCCTTCTGGGCTGGCGACCTGAAGGTGCATGTGTGGTGGAGGCAGCAGCATGCCCAGTAGCTACCCTTCCTCCTCCCGGGCACGGATGCCAAGATTTTGGCCTCCTGCACACTCGGTGGTCATCTGTGCTTTGCCATGACCTTGTATTCTTTGCATTTTTCATGTTGCTGCAGAGGCTGCTGCTGCTGCATGGGTTGATGTTGGTTTCCTCGGTTTGTTTTCCATGTTGTTTTTCTGTGGTTTCTGCCTTGGTTTCCTGCTCCTTCTGCATTGCAATGCATTGGGTTTTTTTCCAGTGTTGTTTTATTTCCCTTTTGTTTCTATTCTTGGAACTGCTTTTTCCTTTCCTGAGCGTATTCCCCTCTGTTTGTGAGGATTTCAAGTGATTTTGCTTTGCTCTGCTTGGCTTTTTTCTACATACTCTTTCTTTTCTTTTCCTGGTTTTTCCTGGCTTTGGTTTGCTCTTTGGTTATTGTTCGGTATTGTGGCCTTGCACTGCTGTTAAATTTTGGTTCTTTCTTTCCATTGTTAAGCACTGGTGAGCTTTGTTCTCTCTTTACTTTGCTAGGATTCTTTGCTTTGCCATGCTAGTGTATTGAATTCATTGGCTTTCCTCTTGTATTTCTTACCCTCGCTTGGCTTTGCTTCGTTTTCATTCCTTGTTTTGTTTTGTCTTTTTTTATTTTATTTTTTCTGTAGTGAGGCTTTTTTGTTTGCTTTGCATTGTCTTTGTTTCCTATTTGTGTATTCTTTGTCTTTCCAGCTGCTTTCTTTGTGTGATCTTGTTCCTTGCTGCAAGCATTCCTTTCCTGTTCAGAGTATGTTTGTTGGCTTTGCTTTCAGTTGCTCCTTT
>NW_011149623.1:0-508 GCF_000146605.3 Meleagris gallopavo | reverse complement strand
AATACAGTCATGAAGGCACTGCCCTGCATCCGGGCCTCTTGCACAAACCTGTGCTCCTTGCTCGGAGCACATGGCTGCACTCTGTGCACCATGTTGCTTACCACCAGAGAAGGCTCAGGTACCCAACAACATTTTGGCTTCCATCTCGTCTGATAACTGCTCATGAGGCACAGCCCTCATCTTTGCTTTGGTGAGGTGGGGACTGCCATTGCTTCCTCATGGAATGGGAGATCAGGTTCTGGACCACCTGAGGACCCAAACATCCACGAGTCTTTGGGTCCTGACGAGATGAGTCCCAGAGTTCCAAGGGAATTCACCGCTGCAGTCACCGAGCCACTCTCCATGGTATTTCACAAGTCGAGGCAGTCAGGTCAAGTCCCTGGTGAGGAGAAAAAAGGTGACAGCACACCTCTTAGGAAGGATAGAAAGTGTGACGCGGGGAACTACCAGCATGTCAGTCTCACCTCTGTGCTGGTCACGGATCATGGAGCAGATCATCCTGGAAGTG
>NW_011149622.1:0-492 GCF_000146605.3 Meleagris gallopavo | reverse complement strand
CTTCAACTACCTACAGCAATGTATGAAGGTTGGTGAGCCCTGACAGTCTTTGCAAAGAAAAATGGGGTATGGTTAGATAAGACATGGCTGAAGCCCATGCCTTATTTTAGAAAATGTGTGACATTTGTCTTGTTACCTTCTGTCATCCCTGCTGCTCCGTCAGATCCAAATGACTATGGAGGAGTTCCCACATTCCCAGCTGAAGTCATGTGAGGGTTGTGTCTACAGCAGCTGCTTATGTGCTGGAGAAGTAAAGACGTTTCTTTGGAGTGTCACAGCTAAGCGACTTGGTGAGGAGAAGAAGGAGGTGGGGCTGAGGAGTTGGGATGGAATGGGGCCAAGGTGAGGATGCTTTATAAGGGCTGAGTGAGGAGATTGTTATCCTAGGCTACTCACGTGCTATTTCTCCGAAAGTCATGGATACTCATATTTTAGTGCTAGGAGGTACAGAACTTCCTGTAAGTAGGGCTCTGATCAAAATTTTTGCTGCAA
>NW_011149621.1:0-724 GCF_000146605.3 Meleagris gallopavo | reverse complement strand
AACGGAACCGCAGGTCGGGACTCCGCACTCGCTTCGCACTGACGTGCGTCTCAATCACACACACACTCAAGAGTCTCAACCGACCCCCAAGGCAAGAATTAAACTCTCTTACCTTGGTCCGTGCACGAAGTTACCGGGTCGCAATGGCCAACCCCCGTGCCTACCTGCCCCTTGGCTTTTACAGAATCCGTCCTTTATCTAACAGTCTCGGTTTCTTATCGGCCGTCCCAAGGAGTCACCTCACCACCCAGACAGGACCGCTGAAATCAGCGGGGTGCACCTATCCTGTCCAGGGCAGTAGGGAGACACCCAAAGAGGCAATAATAATCCCGGATGAGCCCCCAAATTGTTGGAAATATCCGAATAATTTTGCCAGGACGGTATCTCTGATAAAAGCAGATTTTATTCGCGATTGCAATGGCGGGCGTCCCGCAAGCAGGAGCGCACCTATGGACACAACATGACAGCCTTTATACCCTGTTTTCTCCCCCTTGCCTCCCCCCTCTCCCCTGTTTCCCCACTGGCTGGGTACTCCAGGTTCACAATCTTATCAGAGGATTTACATTTGTTATTTAGTTGTTAATTTGTTTGTTATCTGGTGTCGCCATCCTGTAGTTTCCAAGATGTCTCAGTGCTCTTCTTGTCGTATTGATATGGTGATTTGCTTCCAAGTCTTCGTTAAACAAGGATTACCGTGGTGAGGGATGATGTCAGGCCTTCCGAT
>NW_011149620.1:0-516 GCF_000146605.3 Meleagris gallopavo | reverse complement strand
TTGGTAATAAATATTATTTTTTGATGTAAACAGAAAAATGAGAAGAGCCTAAAGAACATAACAGTATATTGACAAGAATATTCTAAGAGCAAAATCTTTTTTTTGCAAAACAAGTATTATTTGATTATTATGTTTATAGACCTGAAGTCCTGAAGTTCAAAGGATGACAACAGTTTTTGGCATTAATGCTCTTCTGATGTAAATGGTCCAAGTATTACCATATAACAAATTCAAATTTTATTGAATCTATTCACTTTTCCATATGATCAAGGAAATGATTCCAGAAACTCTATCTTTTGAAAAGTCAGGCCTCTAAAGACTTGTCTACAGCTTACTTTTAATAATTATTTTAAAATAATATTTCATGTTGAGAATATTACTTTGAAATAGATTCTACATGCAGATCTGAAAGACTTCCAGATCTAGGCAGGTCCTAGTTTAATGTGATTGATTGCTTTTACTGGCAATATAAGATTCAAATATTAAAAAATATATATGAAGAAGTTTGAAATGATA
>NW_011149619.1:0-674 GCF_000146605.3 Meleagris gallopavo | reverse complement strand
CCCCAGCATCACCTCTGCCCTCCCACTCCTCTCCACCATCAGTCAGGAGGTGGGAGCACCCCCGGCGTGTGGTTTGGGGGCATCATCTGACAGCCAGAGAACCACTGCTGGCATCACCCGGGGCTTTCCATGCTGTGCTGTGCCAATAACTAAAGTAGCATCACAACTGTCCATGCTGTCCTTTTGTCATGTCATTACCTGACCCACTGCCGGACCTCGTGTGCCACTTGGCGTTGGCAGACAGCCATGGGTCGTGTGGGAATGGCTTTGGACTCCAAGAGTGGGGCTGCAACATCGCTGCGTTTCCACTCTCAGCACTTCTTCACTCCTCCAGAGCCAGGGCCACAGACAAAGCAGCCGTCAGTCAGTCAGCTGGAAAAGCATCCCGGTACTCTGCAAGGGGACAGAGTGCTCTGCTCTGACAGCTTCCCTCAGCAGCCCTGCACTGAAATGCTTTGTGGGCTTCCTTCCAGCAAGCTGCTGAGGACAGAGGCAGTCACATCAGCTGCCTCCGCATTAACTGGGAGATGATTTTATGTTCATCCCTGGTCAACACAACAGAGGCTGCTTTCTTTAACATCTTTATTACACCTTTCTTAGCTGAGTATAACTTTTCTAAAACTGTTCTCAGCACTACGAAAGATAATATTCAAGACATTATAGCTATACGGAAT
>NW_011149618.1:0-626 GCF_000146605.3 Meleagris gallopavo | reverse complement strand
CCCTTGTTCTTTCCTTTAGGGATTTGAAAGGCTGGGTTACCAGGTTCCCTTGGAGCCTTCACTTCGTCCAGGAGGCTGAACAGCCCAGCTCTCCTTGCTTACAGGACAGGGGTTCCATCCTTGGGTTCGTGTTTGTGGCTGTACTCTGGATGCACTCGCACAGCTCCATGTCTCCCTGCACTGAGCACTCCACATCTGGACGCAGCACTGCAGGTGAGGCCTCACCAGCGCAGAGCAGAGGGATGGGGATCTCCTCCCTTCGCCCGCTGACTGCGCTTCTTTGGATGCAGCTCAGGATACGGTTGGCTTTCTGGGCTGGAAGGGCCCACTGCTGGCTTGTGTCCAGCTCCCACCCACCAGTACTCCCAGGCCTTATGGAGCAGGACTACGCTCAGTCCTTTCATCCCCTAGCATGTTTTGGTGGTGGCTGTTCCCTCATCCCAGCTGCTGACCCTGCACTTGGATTTGTGCCCACTGCTCAGCCTGTTGAGGTCTCTGTGGATGGCATCCCGTCCCTCTGCTGTGTCACTGCACCCCACAGCTTGGTGTCCTTAGGGTGCACTCAACCCCACTGTTGATGTCCCTGATGAAGGGGAAACCCAGATGCTTGTACAAACTGGGCGTAG
>NW_011149617.1:0-979 GCF_000146605.3 Meleagris gallopavo | reverse complement strand
GGCCTTCTTCCACTTCTATCGTCCCCGCTCTCAGGCACAATGGCAGAGCTGCTGTGGCCTTGCCTCTGTGCCTGTGCCTCCTCCAGGCTGAGCAGCTTTGTGGCAGCAAAAGAGGCAGACTTGGGCCCCGAAAGAGAATTGTGCCCTGTAAGGGAAAACCACAGGTAAAAGCGAGGATCAGAAAGCAGCAGCACAGCCATCACAGTGCTGGGGGAGGTGCTGAATTTTTCTCAGACTTGCTTATCCGAGCCACTGGAAGAAGAGGAGCTCAAAATAACCATGGGGTCAGAGATGTGTTTATGGCAAAGGACGCAGTCATAATCGAGACCAGCTCACTGTATCACAACAGGCAAACAAAATCCCTAGAAAATGGGGGCAGGGAACTGAGAGACCTTCGCAGCTACACTTTCATCAAACTTCTCCTGCGTGCAAGACGTAATGATAGTGATGGTTTCTCCCTGTAAAGTTTGGGCTTGGACATTTTCAGTACCCAGCAACAGGATGCCATATTGTAATCTAAGCCCAGAAGTCTGCTGTCCCCTCAGTAGTAAAAGCGTAGTTCATGGGTCATAGAGAAGGCCTGCATTTGATCAAGGTGTCAGATCAAGATAAAGCTAATGCAGGAAGACACTCACCTGCTCCATCTGCCATGTCGGATCCGGATTTGGAGCAGAAGAGGACGTCTGTGTGGTTAATGATGAATTCCACCACAGCCGACTCTGTCTGCAGTTCCATGCAGGCAGCTCTTCCGCTGGGGCAGGCAGACTCGTTCTGCTGTGATCTGTAGAAAAGGCAGCTTTTAGAAGTCATTTCTCCAAGATCGTTTCCCCAAGTCTGAATTGCTGCAGCCAAAAGCTGTCAAATTGGGCTCTGGAGACTTCCGCAGTGGGCAATCAGTGATGCCACTGAAGAGATTCTCCTGGCTGATCAAGGACACACCAGTCCCATCTAAGCAAGAGAGCAGGAATGGTCATCTAGA
>NW_011149616.1:0-497 GCF_000146605.3 Meleagris gallopavo | reverse complement strand
CAACTAATTAATTGGTTTTGTAACAGGTGTCATGCTGTGGATTTAGATCTCAACCTAGCTCATGTGGATAGCAGCCAAGAGAAGAGAAAGGCCAAACTACTTGGAGGTCTTGAAAGAGGCCTAGAGAAAGTGATTACAGTGCTTCCACCAGGCAAAAAGAAGCAATTCAGCAGACATGGGCCAAGAAAACTTAAGGTATGTTTGCTAGAGCAATATTTGATGGGAGTGATAGCTCTTGGAAACATTCAGTACTATTAGGAATGGCCTTGTGAAAAAGTCTGTGATCTGAGCTGCCTGCACTCCAGAAAATTGCACTTGCTCCTTCTGTTCTGTTAATAGAAGGGCCCTGTTGCTGACCATGCTTTTTGTATGCCATCTCACCCAACTGGAGGAGGATGCAAGGTGGGTATAAAGGAGTCGTAGCTGAAAATATGTAATGCTGTTATTTCTGTAGAGATACTGCTAGCTTTCCCTCTGGTTTGAGGGAGTTTTGATAA
>NW_011149615.1:0-484 GCF_000146605.3 Meleagris gallopavo | reverse complement strand
CCCCAACTTGACGTCACGCTGCTGACACAACGTCCTTGCAAACGCAGCAGCACCTCCTGGCACCGATAGCTCCGGGTGCAACAAGCACAGGGCACTGGGTTGCTTTGGATGCAGTTTGAGCACGGATCTGAGGGCTTGGTGGAAAGCGCCCTGCAGAGCGTGCATCGTGTCCTGCACCAGGCAGAGCGCTGCACATCTCTCATCTCTCCAGGCTTCGGGGCTTTGAAGCTGCGCAGTGTTTCTTGGGAGTTTGTCCCCCAGAACTCCAGAGCACATTGAGCTGTTCCCTGGCAATTCACAGCTTGCAGAGTGTCAAACACAACAAAGAAAGAAGGAACGAAAGAGGCAAAGGCCATGGCTGTGTACAGAAGCGCTCAGGAAGGCTTCAGCAGGAGAAAGAAACCTGCTGCAACAAGTCAACTAAGCAAAGGGTTTACACCTCACAGGGACAGAATTTCCCACCCCAGAAGCACTGCCAGCAAAC
>NW_011149614.1:0-542 GCF_000146605.3 Meleagris gallopavo | reverse complement strand
CTGGAGAAGGCAAAGCACTGGCAGTCATGCCAAGGAGGAGGGAAGGGTAGCTACCGGGCATGGATCCACCCAGCCAGCAGAGCAAAGCCGACCGTTCAGCACAAGGCAAGAGGCAAGGATGCCACGAGGCGGGACCACCTGGGAAACCGAGAAGGAGCTGCAAATGCAGCAAGCACTGCACAGAAGCCTAGAGAGGGCAGGAGGAATGGAAAAAACTCAACAGGCCAACGGATGACATAGGTGCCATCACCCGGGCTGCTGGAACCATTGTGATGTCACAGTGCGTTGCCATGGTGACGACGGGCCCTGCAGCCGCTCACCAGCCCTGGGCCTGAGAGCAGCCCTGGAAGCAGACAAGCTCAGCCTGCTCCCGCTCTGTATGACAGTTCAGTGCTGCTATTCACTATTACTGATCATTGTGAAGGCTTACCCTTCTGCACGAGCTTTTAGGGCCACGATTTCGGATTACATTCAAAGGTGAGCTGTTACCAGTTTGCTTTAGTGTTAAGGTTGAAGGAAAACCCTTTAGCTGAAAGGTCACT
>NW_011149613.1:0-490 GCF_000146605.3 Meleagris gallopavo | reverse complement strand
CCGAGCAAGGAGCACAGGTTTGTGCAAGAGGCCCGGATGCAGGGCAGTGCCTTCATGACTGTATTGTGTCCAACAGGTGGCAGCAGAGCTGCGGTGCTCCCAAGTGCCGTAACAGCTGCACGGAGAGATGTGTTGGTCTCTGGAAACAGCAAGGAAGTGGAATGTGCATTTCCCGGCATGCCCCGGAACCTCACTTTGCTGACTGGTCGTTGTCTGCCCAGCAGGTAAGGGCGATGCACACCCGCCAGCGTTTACCCATTCCAGAGCCCGGCACAACAGGGTTCCCCCAGAGCTCTGAATTGCGCTTCATGGTGCCCAGAAGGCTGCCTATCCTCTTTGTTCTGTGTCTTGCTTGTCTCTGGTCTTGCACTGTTTTCACTATTACATTCTCTTCGTCCTCCCGATTTTGTGTCCTTGCCCCATTCTGTTGGCCTAATGACCCCTTGGCTTTGTGTTGCCACATTCATGTCGGCATTCAGTTTTGGCGTTC
>NW_011149612.1:0-497 GCF_000146605.3 Meleagris gallopavo | reverse complement strand
TTCATCAATGACCTTGACGAGGGGATAGTGGCCACCCTCAGCAAGTTTGCTGATGATACGAAGTTGGGAGGATTGGCTGACACGCCTGAAGGCTGTGCTGCCATTCAGCGAGACCTGGACAGGCTGGAGAGCTGGGCAGTAAGAAACCGGATGAGGTTCAACAAAAGCAAGTGTAGGGTCTTACACCTAGGGAGGAATAATTGCATGCACCAATACAGGCTGGGGGATGAGCTGCTGGAGAGGAGCTCTGCAGAGAGGGACCTGGGCGTCCTGGTGGACGACAGGTTGGCCATGAGCCAGCAGTGTGCCCTCGTGGCCAAAAAGGCCAATGGCATTCTGGGGTGCATTAAGAAGAGCGTGTCCAGCAGGTCGAGGGAGGTGATCCTGCCCCTCTACTCTGCCCTGGTAAGGACTCATCTGGAGTACTGTGTCCAGTTCTGGGCTCCTCAGTACAAAAAAGACAGGGATCTCTTGGAAAGAGTCCAGCGGAGGGCCAC
>NW_011149611.1:0-609 GCF_000146605.3 Meleagris gallopavo | reverse complement strand
AGGGCCGTCGTTGGTGGTGCAGTCTGGCTGGAGACCTGTAACCAGTGGTCTCCCCGAGGGGGTCTGGTGCGTTGGGGTCCCGGACTTTGTTCAACATCTTCATCAATGACCTTGATGAGGGGATAGTGGCCACCCTCAGCAAGTTTGCTGATGATACAAAGTTGGGAGGATTGGCTGACACGCCTGAAGGCTGTGCTGCCATTCAGCGAGATCTGGATAGGCTGGAGAGCTGGGCAGTAAGAAACCAGATGAGGTTCACAAAGCAAGTGAGGGTCTTACACCTAGGGAGGAATAATTGCATGCACCAATACAGGCTGGGGGATGAGCTGCTGGAGAGGAGCTCTGCAGAGAGGGACCTGGGCGTCCTGGTGGATGACAGGTTGGCCATGAGCCAGCAGTGTGCCCTCGTGGCCAAAAAGGGCCAATGGCATTCTGGAGTGCATTAAAAAGAGCAGGTCAAGGGAGGTGATCCTCCCCCTCTACTCTGCCCTGGTAAGGCCTCATCTGGAGTACTGTGTCCAGGTCTGGGCTCCCCAGTACAAAAAAGACAGGGATCTCTTGGAAAGAGTCCAGCGGAGGGCCACAAAGATGGTGAAGGGCCTGGAGCAT
>NW_011149610.1:0-490 GCF_000146605.3 Meleagris gallopavo | reverse complement strand
GAGGTGCTCCAGCCCTCTGATCATCTTCGTGGCCCTTCTCTGGACCTGCTCCAAAAGCTCCACATCATTCCCGTGCTGGAGCCCCAGGCCTGGACGCAGTGCTGCACATGGGGCCCCACACCAGAGCCGAGTCGAGGGGGACAATCACCTCCCTCTCCCTGCTGGTCGCTCCTCTTTGAATGCAGCCCAGGATACAGTTGGCCTTCTGGGCTGCAAGTGCACACTACTGGCTTATGTCCAGCTCTTTGTCCACCAGGATCCCCGAGTCCTCCGCAGGGCTGCTCCCAAGGGGTTCTACACCCAGTTTGTACAAGCATCTGGGTTTCCCCTTCATCAGGGACATCAACAGTGGGGTTGAGTGCACCCTAAGGACACCAAGCTGTGGGGTGCAGTGACACAGCAGAGGGACGGGATGCCATCCACAGAGACCTCAACAGGCTGAGCAGTGGGCACAAATCCAAGTGCAGGGTCAGTAGCTGGGATGAGGGAA
>NW_011149609.1:0-707 GCF_000146605.3 Meleagris gallopavo | reverse complement strand
CACAGAGGTGAGACTGACATGCTGGTAGTTCCCCGCGTCACACTTGCTATCCTTCCTAAGAGGTGTGCTGTCACCTTTTTTCTCCTCACCAGGGACTTGACCTGACTGCCTCGACTTGTGAAATAGCATGGAGAGTGGCTCGGTGACTGCAGCGGTGAATTCCCTCGGAACTCTGGGACTCATCTTGTCAGGACCCAAAGACTCCTGGCTGTTTGGGTCCTCAGGTGGTCCAGAACCTGATCTCCCATGGCAGCGTGGGATGGGAAGGGGTCTGTGGGACTGAGGAAGCAATGGCAGTCCCCACCTCACCAAAGCAAAGATGAGGGCTGTGCATAATGAGCAGTTCTCAGTCAAGATGGAAGCCAAAATGGTGTTGGGTAGCTGAGCCTTCTCTGGTGGTAAGCAACATGGTGCACAGAGTGCAGCCATGTGCTCCGAGCAAGGAGCACAGGTTTGTGCAAGAGGCACGGATGCAGGGCAGTGCCTTCATGACTGTATTGTGTCCAACAGGTGGCAGCAGAGCTGCGGTGCTCCCAAGTGCCGTAACAACTGCACGGAGAGATGTGTTGGTCTCGGTGGAAACAGCAAGGAAGTGGAATGTGCATTTCCCGGCATGCCCCGGAACCTCACTTTGCTGACTGGTCACTGTCTGCCCAGCAGGTAAGGGCGATGCACACCCGCCAGCGTTTACCCATTCCAGAGCCCGG
>NW_011149608.1:0-557 GCF_000146605.3 Meleagris gallopavo | reverse complement strand
CTTTGGCTAGTACAATTCTCCTGCAATATATGTATGAATTAATTGGTTTCAGAGAGAGATTTCAAGAAAAGGGTATATTTTATGGGATGATACTACTTCAAAGCTGTATCGGTCACTTTAGTCACCTGTGGTGTAACACCGTAAATAAAACAAAACCCCATCTGCAGGGCAAAATCAGGATTAAGTGAAAATTTGAACAGGTTTTTGGAGCCATTTCAACATTTTTCCTTTGTTATTTTTCTTTTTTTCAGCTCCAGGAATGAGAAGAAGCTCTAAAGGAGCTAGAAGCCTCTCTGGATAAACTACAAGAGGTGCAGTAACTTAAGGTGCTCGTTGCCTTAAGTGCCATTTTAGCTTGGTGTTTGTTAACTGAAGCCATGACGTGTTTGCCAGCTTTAGTGCTTTTCTTTAAAGTGCTTGAAATACGGAATTGGAAGTTGATCAGATCGCTTCAATACTGAAGCTGACAGGAGCTGTCAGTGCTTCTGGAGCCCTGCTCTGTGCAGCTGTCTGCGATGGTGCACCGAGCAGCACTGAACGTCCGCAGCTCTGTTTCC
>NW_011149607.1:0-800 GCF_000146605.3 Meleagris gallopavo | reverse complement strand
AGTCAGTGGTGTGAGATCTGTCCAGCAGGTAATGAACATCATGCACCCCATGTTGGTGCGCTGCTTGTATGCAGGTAGGTTTGCGATGTGATCCGACTGCCCCATGCTGACCATCCACAGCTAGATCAAGTTGCTCAGAGTCTGAGCCAGGCTCACCTTGAAAGGGCCAGCACATCCACCATGTCTCTGGCAACCTGTGCCACTGCCTCAGCACCCTCACTGTACAAGACATTTTCCTTAGATTTCACCTCCATTTTCCCTTGTTCTTTCCTTTAGGTATTGAAAGGCTGTTACCAGGTTCCCTTGGAGCCTTCACTTCTCCAGGAGGCTGAACAGCCCAGCTCTCCTTGCTTACAGGAGAGGGGTTCCATCCTTGGGTTCGTGTTTGTGGCTGTACTCTGGATGCACTCGCACAGCTCCATGTCTCTCTGCACTGAGGACTCCACATCTGGACGCAGCACTGCAGGTGAGGCCTGACCAGCGCAGAGCAGAGGGATGGGGATCTCCTCCCTTCGCCCGCTGACTGCGCATCTTTGGATGCAGCCCAGGATACGGTTGGCTTTCTGGGCTGGAAGGGCCCACTGCTGGCTTGTGTCCAGCTCCCACCCACCAGTACTCCCAGGCCTTATGGAGCAGGACTACGCTCAGTCCTTTCATCCCCTAGCATGTTTTGGTGGTGGCTGTTCCCTCATCCCAGCTACTGACCCTGCACTTGGATTTGTGGCCACTGCTCAGCCTGTTGAGGTCTCTGTGGATGGCATCCCGTCCCTCTGCTGTGTCACTGCACCCCACAGCTTGGT
>NW_011149606.1:0-544 GCF_000146605.3 Meleagris gallopavo | reverse complement strand
TTTTTGGGAAACCCTTATGGGTCCCGATCGAGGAGCTCGAATAGCCGGCGTCTTGGTTTTAGTCACCGGCAGGACCTCAGCTTCTTCTAACATGCGAATGTTGCGCCTGGTCCGTAGGCGTTCTGTCTCCCCCAGATCAGCAACTATCCGAGCAGCCTGCTGAACTACGGTTTCCGAGGTCACCAGAGGGTTTAATATCGAAACCAAGGTCCCATATAGGTGGGAAGGGGCCTCTTGTAAAATTAAATCTCGCATGCCCGCCGAGAACTGGATCATATCCGGGCTATCCTGCGAGTCTTCATATATTGCTTCTCTCATGCCTAAGTCGCGAATGTAGTTTTGAAGGTCCTCCATGGAGGACCATAGTCCTATGTTTAGGGGAATATCTGTTTTATTTGGCCAGACCATCCGGCACGCTGCCATTAACCAATCTATTATTGAGTGGTTCTCATTGCTATACTGGATGGCAGCGTATAGTCTCTGCCTGACAGCAGGATGTAATGGTATGGTGGCCAGCTTTGACATTTCCGGCCCATTAACCATA
>NW_011149605.1:0-739 GCF_000146605.3 Meleagris gallopavo | reverse complement strand
GATAGACGAGTGGACAGTGAGGTGGGTTGAGAACTGGCTGACTGGCAGAGTGCAGAGGGTCGTCGTTGGTGGTGCAGAGTCTGGCTGGAGACCTGTAAGCAGTGGTGTCCCCCAGGGGTCTGTGCTGGGTCCGGTCTTGTTCAACATCTTCATCAATGACCTTGATGAGGGGATAATGGCCACCCTCAGCAAGTTTGCTGATGATACGAAGTTGGGAGGATTGGCTGACACGTCTGAAGGCTGTGCTGCCATTCAGCAAGACCTGGACAGGCTGGAGAGCTGGACAGTAAGAAACCGGATGAGGTTCAACAAAAGCAAGTGTAGGGTCTTACACCTAGGGAGGAATAATTGCATGCACCAGTGCAGGCTGGGGGATGAGCTGCTGGAGAGGAGCTCTGCAGAGAGGGACCTGGGCATCCTGGTGGACGACAGGTTAGCCATGAGCCAGCAGTGTGCTCTCGTGGCCAAAAAGGCCAATGGGGTGCATTAAGAAGAGCGTGTCCAGCAGGTCGAGGGAGGTGATCCTCCCCTCTACTCTGCCCTGGTAAGGCCTCATCTGGAGTACTGTGTCCAGTTCTGGGCTCCCCAGTACAAAAAAGACAGGGATCTCTTGGAAAGAGTCCAGCGGAGGGCCACAAAGATGGTGAAGGGCCTGGAGCATCTCCCCTGTGAAGAAAGGCTAAGTGAACTGGGTCTATTTAGCCTTGAGAAAAGACGACTGAGAGGGGACCTGATCCAG
>NW_011149604.1:0-461 GCF_000146605.3 Meleagris gallopavo | reverse complement strand
ATGATTCTCATAAACGCCACGGCGATGAAGACCTTTCGAGCCACTTTCATGAGGAAGATGAAGGCCTTAAGGGAGACAACAAGGATCGCAGCAAAGATCCAGATCATGCTGCTGCTCCCTAGGCAAATATTGCGTCTTCCTGAAGCACCAAATGAGGCCAAAGAACAGCATATTGCTATGCGTGAGGTGAATTCCCAAAAGGATCATTCCGATCAGTGCCAGGGTGATGAAGACCACCCAAGCCATAGCCGCTAGCCGCTAGCAGGTGCGTACTGCACTCACTGAAGGCCTGAGGCAAAGTGCCACAGCGCTGCCTCTCTTACAGCTCCTGACAGCCCCAGCCCACCCTCCATTGTGACTCGTCTGCTCATGTCACAAACACGGCCGCATCACTGCACGCTGTCACAAACACGGCCACATCACTGCACGCTGTCACAAACACGGCCATATCACTGCACGCT
>NW_011149603.1:0-859 GCF_000146605.3 Meleagris gallopavo | reverse complement strand
TCCCCCCAGGGGGGTTCCGTGACCGTTGGGGTCAGCCCCTTTCCCCCAGACTTGCGATGGTTTGACTTTTTGCACCCAAACATCCCTCCCATCCCAGCCGTTTCCCGTCCCAATGATCAGTGACCATCCCGACGGGCATTTTGCAGCCCAGTGCTCTTCCTTCCCTAGGGTCTGCCCGTCCCAGGGGGGATTTGCCATTGCTGCAGTGCGTTCTCACCCCGGGGATGGTTTCCCCTCCATGTCCAGTAAGGATATCCCATCCAAGTGATTGCCAGTCGTCACCGCCCAGAATCGTGTTTAAGCAGCCCCTGGCTAAGAACTTAAACTGCCAGCAGTAATTACCAGCTCTTGAAAGTGGGAGCAGCCGTGGTCGTCCAGTTAGACGTATGGCAGCAATGAAAAGGAGTGATTTCTGTGGGACAGCCCTGATGCAGCTGAGAGCAGTGCAGGAATGAGTCAGTGCCCGTGCAGCGTATGCCGACTCGTTGCTGTGAGCTGGTCCCTGTGTGCCTCGAAGCACGTCCCTAACTTTATATCGTGGACTTTTTCTCCTGGCTTTGGCTGTATCTCGGGGCATTGCTAGCGAGGACAGAACAGACAGCGTTGTCTTTTCTGCTCTTCCCTCTTCTGTGTTTCCCTTTTCTGCTCTCTTCCTCCTCTACTCTTCAGCTCTTCTCCCTACGTGTTACGCTCTTGTTTTCTGCTCCTCTGCTGTTCTTTCTTCCTTGTATCCCGACTCCTCTCCTGCATCTGTACTCCTCTCCTACTTTTCTTTCTGACCCGTATCCCCTCTTCTCCTGTTGTTCTCCTCACCTGCTCTTTTGGCTTCACTGGATTCTCTTTGCACATCTTATGCTCT
>NW_011149602.1:0-472 GCF_000146605.3 Meleagris gallopavo | reverse complement strand
GTTTTCTCCGAGAAATAGTAGCTTTCTCCCAAAAATATGCAATTTTCTACCAGGAACTGCAGTTTCCTCCCACAAATACCATTTTTTCTACAAGAAATATGACGTTTTCTCCCAGAAATATCAGATTTTGCCCCCAAAACATGACATTTTCTTCAAGAAATACCGGTTTTCTCCCAAAGTATGACATTCTGCCCCAGAAATTCCAGTTTTATCACCGAAGACTCTACGTTTTTCACCAGAAATACCTATTTTATCCCCAAACATGACATTTTCTCCAGAAATACCAGATTTCTTCCCCAAAAAATGACATAATCTCCAAGAAATAGTAGATTTTCCCCAAAAATATGATATTTCTCCAAGAAATGCCAGTTTTATCGCAAATATACGACATTTATACCGCAAATAGCCGCTTTCTCCCAAAAATATGCCGTTTCTGCCAGGAACTGCAGTTCCTCCCACAAATACCATTTTC
>NW_011149601.1:0-486 GCF_000146605.3 Meleagris gallopavo | reverse complement strand
ATACTCAACGTCGGTTCCTCTTTTCTTTACTTATGTTCATGTGCAAGTATATCCAGAGATAAACAGCAAGCAGAAACTTCATAGCGTAGGAAAAATAAGCAACTTAAGATGGATCTAATTTACGATTTGTATGTAAAATAGGAGTGGATTTTTTTCCAAAACGAAGTGGCAAACCACTGTTCATTTGCCTCTCTTTCCTATTGCGTCTTGAGCGCCTAAGAAATACGTAATATGTTACTAAAAAGGAATCCTCAGATTTACGTAATTTTTTCATACTTGTAAAATATGATTATCAGCTGAATATCTCTGATTTCTTTTCATCCTGCTTTCAGTGGTACCTGTACCACTTTTGCCTTGATTTCTTTTACCTTATGTTTAATGATTGCCGTTTTGATGCTCAGGAATCAAGCAGCCATTCTTTTTCATTGTTTATTTCCTATTTCCCTTCAGTATGGTCGCTTGGGACAAGAAGGTATATATTTTAAA
>NW_011149600.1:0-570 GCF_000146605.3 Meleagris gallopavo | reverse complement strand
CGCACATCTCTGTCCAGTTCTCTGTGTCCCGGCTCCTGCAGTGACATCGCTGACAGCTTTCTCCTCCGAGGAAGCCCCGAGCAGCAGCTCGTCCGCCTGGGCTCGGCGGATGGGCTGTGAGGAGAGCACGGCCCGGACCAGGGCTTGAGGAACGAGCTCAGCTCACTGCTGGCCGCGTTCTGCAGTCCCCCAGGTCCTGAGAGCTGCGCTGGACTCACCGGGCAGCACGGCGTGGTGCAGGGGATGCAGAGAGAACCCAGGGTGCTCAGCAGACTTGCTGGGGCAGGAGGTTCTCCTTCAGCATGGAGCGCTGGAAGGCTGTGGGACTGCGGTGTCACCCCTTCCAGCTCTCATTCCAGTTCCCTCTTGTTTGCAGAGCCCTTCTGAGCGGCCCCTGCTTCTCCTTGCTGCTTTGGGATCCTGGTGTGTGATTGTAGACTGGGCAGCCAGTTGTCAGGGTAACTGCAAATGCCTTGGCAAAAAGAAAAGGTCTCCTTTTGGAAACGTCTCATCTGGCACGGCTCACGCGGTGTTGGTGACCAAGTGTTTGTTTTTCCTGTAAGTCAGGAA
>NW_011149599.1:0-840 GCF_000146605.3 Meleagris gallopavo | reverse complement strand
AGAGGGACGGGATGCCATCCACAGAGACCTCAACAGGCTGAGCAGTGGGCACAAATCCAAGTGCAGGGTCAGTAGCTGGGATGAGGGAACAGCCACCACCAAAACATGCTAGGGGATGAAAGGACTGAGCGTAGTCCTGCTCCATAAGGCCTGGGAGTACTGGTGGGTGGGAGCTGGACACAAGCCAGCAATGGGCCCTTCCAGCCCAGAAAGCCAACCGTATCCTGGGCTGCATCCAAAGATGCGCAGTCAGCGGGCCAAGGGAGGAGATGCCCATCCCTCTGCTCTGCGCTGGTCAGGCCTCACCTGCAGTGCTGCGTCCAGATGTGGAGTCCTCAGTGCAGGGAGACATGGAGCTCTGTGAGTGCATCCAGAGTACAGCCACAAACACGAACCCAAGGATGGAACCCCTCTCCTGTAAGCAAGGAGAGCTGGGCTGTTCAGCCTCCTGGAGAAGTGAAGGCTCCAAGGGAACCTGGTAACAGCCTTTCAATACCTAAAGGAAAGAACAAGGGAAAATGGCGGTGAAATCTAAGGAAAATGTCTTGTACAGTGAGGGTGCTGAGGCAGCGGCACAGGTTGCCAGAGACATGGTGGATGTGCTGGCCCTTTGAAGGTGAGCCTGGCTCAGACTCTGAGCAACTTGATCTAGCTGTGGATGGTCAGCATGGGGGATCGGATCACATCGCAAACCTACCTGCATACAAGCAGCGCACCAACATGGGGTGCATGATGTTCATTACCTGCTGGACACATCTCACACCACTGACTGGAGGAGCCCAGGCAATCCTTCAACTCCATCAGGCTGCAAAATGAAATCAGAAGAGACGCAGAACATTA
>NW_011149598.1:0-810 GCF_000146605.3 Meleagris gallopavo | reverse complement strand
AGGCCTGGACGCAGTGCTGCACATGGGGCCCCACACCAGAGCCGAGTCGAGGGGGACAATCACCTCCCCTCTCCCCTGCTGGTCGCTCCTCTTTGAATGCAGCCCAGGATCTAGTTGGCCTTCTGGGCTGCAAGTGCACACTACTGGCTTATGTCCAGCTCTTTGTCCACCAGGATCCCCGAGTCCTCCGCAGGGCTGCTCCCAAGGGCTTCTACGCCCAGTTTGTACAAGCATCTGGGTTTCCCCTTCATCAGGGACATCAACAGTGGGGTTGAGTGCACCCTAAGGACACCAAGCTGTGGGGTGCAGTGACACAGCAGAGGGACGGGATGCCATCCACAGAGACCTCAACAGGCTGAGCAGTGGGCACAAATCCAAGCGCAGGGTCAGTAACTGGGATGAGGGAACAGCCACCACCAAAACATGCTAGGGGATGAAAGGACTGAGCGTAGTCCTGCTCCATAAGGCCTGGGAGTACTGGTGGGTGGGAGCTGGACACAAGCCAGCAGTGGGCCCTTCCTGCCCAGAAAGCCAACCATATCCTGGGCTGCATCCAAAGATGCGCAGTCAGCGGGCGAAAGGAGGAGATCCCCATCCCTCTGCTCTGCGCTGGTGAGGCCTCACCTGCAGTGCTGCGTCCAGATGTGGAGTCCTCAGTGCAGGGAGACATGGAGCTGTGCGAGTGCATCCAGAGTACAGCCACAAACACGAACCCAAGGATGGAACCCCTCTCCTGTAAGCAAGGAGAGCTGGGCTGTTCAGCCTCCTGGAGAAGTGAAGGCTCCAAGGGAACCTGGTAACAGCCTTCAA
>NW_011149597.1:0-816 GCF_000146605.3 Meleagris gallopavo | reverse complement strand
CTAGATCAAGTTGCTCAGAGTCTGAGCCAGGCTCACCTTGAAAGGGCCAGCACATCCACCATGTCTCTGGCAACCTGTGCCGCTGCCTCAGCACCCTCACTGTACAAGACGTTTTCCTTAGATTTCACCGCCATTTTCCCTTGTTCTTTCCTTGAGGTATTGAAAGGCTGTTACCAGGTTCCCTTGGAGCCTTCACTTCTCCAGGAGGCTGAACAGCCCAGCTCTCCTTGCTTACAGGAGAGGGGTTCCATCCTTGGGTTCGTGTTTGTGGCTGTACTCTGGATGCACTCGCACAGCTCCATGTCTCCCTGCACTGAGGACTCCACCATCTGGACGCAGCACTGCAGGGTGAGGCCTGACCAGCGCAGAGCAGAGGGATGGGGATCTCCTCCCTTGGCCCGCTGACTGCGCATCTTTGGATGCAGCCCAGGATACGGTTGGCTTTCTGGGCTGGAAGGGCCCACTGCTGGCTTGTGTCCAGCTCCCACCCACCAGTACTCCCAGGCCTTATGGAGCAGGACTACGCTCAGTCCTTTCATCCCCTAGCATGTTTTGGTGGTGGCTGTTCCCTCATCCCAGCTACTGACCCTGCACTTGGATTTGTGCCCACTGCTCAGCCTGTTGAGGTCTCTGTGGATGGCATCCCGTCCCTCTGCTGTGTCACTGCACCCCACAGCTTGGTGTCCTTAGGGTGCACTCAACCCCACTGTTGATGTCCCTGATGAAGGGGAAACCCAGATGCTTGTACAAACTGGGCGTAGAAGCCCTTGGGAGCAGCCCTGCGGAGGACTCGGGGATCCTGGTGGACAAAGAGCT
>NW_011149596.1:0-446 GCF_000146605.3 Meleagris gallopavo | reverse complement strand
GTTATGTGCTCACCATGGTGGAGGCAACAACTGGGTGGCTTGAAACCTATGCAGTACCCCACGCTACTGCCCGAAATACCATACTAGGTCTTGAGACCCAAGTCCTGTGGCGACATGGTACCCCAGAAAGAATTGAGTCAGATAATGGGACTCATTTTAAAAATTCTCTTGCAGGTACCTGGGCTAAAGGTCATGGTATTCAGTGGATTTACCATATTCCCTACCATGCACCGGCCTCAGGTAAGATTGAACGATACAATGGGTTGTTAAAAAACTATGCTGAAAAGCAATGGGAGGCGGTACATTTAAGCACTGGGAGAAGCATTTGGCAGAAGCCACCTGGTTAGTCAATACCAGAGGATCTATCAATCGTGGTGGTCCAACCCAGTCCAGCTCCCTACATACCGTAGAGGGAGATAAAGTCCCTGTTGTACATGTAAAGAATA
>NW_011149595.1:0-666 GCF_000146605.3 Meleagris gallopavo | reverse complement strand
TCATACCTGCAAGTGACTCTCAAGCACACATTCCAGTGCGTCACCACCCTGTTGCGTGAAAAGCTGCCTCCTAATAACCAACCTAAACCTCCCCTGTCTCACTTGAAAACCATTTCCCCTTGTCCTATCGCTATCCACCCTCCTAAACAGCCGTTGCCCCCTCCTGCTTATGCGCTCCCTTCGAGTCTTGGAAGGACTGTCATGAGCTATCTCCAGAGCTTTCTCTTCTCCCACAGAAACAATCCCAGTTCCCTCAACATTTCTTTCTAAGAGAGGTGCTCCAGCCCTCTGATCATCTTCGTGGCCCTTCTCTGGACCTGCTCCAAAAGCTCCACATCATTCCCGTGCTGGAGCCCCAGGCCTGGACGCAAGGCTGCACATGGGGCCGCACACCAGAGCCGACTCGAGGGGGACAATCACCTCCCTCTCCCTGCTGGTCGCTCCTCTTTGAATGCAGCCCAGGATCTAGTTGGCCTTCTGGGCTGCAAGTGCACATTACTGGCTTATGTCCAGCTCTTTGTCCACCAGGATCCCCGAGTCCTCCGCAGGGCTGCTCCCAAGGGCTTCTACGCCCACTTTGTACAAGCATCTGGGTTTCCCCTTCATCAGGGACATCAACAGTGGGGTTGAGTGCACCCTAAGGACACCAAGCTGTGGGGTGCAGCG
>NW_011149594.1:0-664 GCF_000146605.3 Meleagris gallopavo | reverse complement strand
GTAGTGTGCACTTGCAGCCCAGAAGGCCAACTGTATCCTGGGCTGCATTCAAAGAGGAGCGACCAGCAGGGAGAGGGAGTTTGACTTTGTCCCCCCTCTACTCGGCTCTGGTGCGGCCCCCATGTGCAGCTCTGCGTCCAGGCCTGGGGCTCCAGCACGGGAATGATGTGGAGCTTTTGGAGCAGGTCCAGAGAAGGGCCACGAAGATGATCAGAGGGCTGGAGACCCTCTCTTAGAAAGAAATGTTGAGGGAACTGGGATTGTTTCTGTGGGAGAAGAGAAAGCTCTGGAGATAGCTCATGACAGCCTTCCAAGACTCAAAGGGAGCGCATAAGCAGGAGGGGGCAACGGCTGTTTAGGAGGGTGGATAGCGATAGGACAAGGGGAAATGGTTTTGAAGTGAGACAGGGGAGGTTTAGGTTGGTTATTAGGAGGCAGCTTTTCACGCACAGGGTGGTGACGCACTGGAATGTGTGCTTGAGAGTCACTTCCAGGATGATCTGCTCCATGATCCGTGACCAGCACAGAGGTGAGACTGACATGCTGGTAGTTCCCTGCGTCACACTTTCTATCCTTCCTAAGAGGTGTGCTGTCACCTTTTTTTCCTCACCAGGGACTTGACCTGACTGCCTCGACTTGTGAAATACCGTGGAGAGTGGCTCGG
>NW_011149593.1:0-648 GCF_000146605.3 Meleagris gallopavo | reverse complement strand
GTAAGAGTAAGAGATGCTTTGGAATGCCTTTTATTGGCTGCGCAGTTCCTCAGAAGCAGTGACACCTGCCAGCTTCATCAAAGCCGTCCCTTAGATGCTGTGCTGTACAGCTGTGGAGCCACAGTGCTCCACAACAGCTATAATGTGTCCTGATTAAAAAAAAAAGGACAGGTGCCTGCATCAGATGTCCGTGGCTGCAGAGGCTCTTCCAGAAGAAGAAGGCAGCAGAACCTTATGCTCACACTGCAGTACAAATGCTACAGGAGCAGAAACAAACCGGGCAGCTCTGGGTTCCTCCCGGGAAGGCAAAACTGCACAGAGATGCACCAAAGGAGCACTGAACTACTGAACTGGGAATTGGTACAAAACACAGCAGCGTCACTTTAAAATGCACGTCGTGGTTTTGTTGTCAGGGCTATTACAGCCCAAAGGTTGCCATAAAGTTCATGTAAAGGAGGATAAAACACAGATGTTCCATACACAAAAGCAAAGAGGAAAGGTGTGAGGGTGTTTCCCCATGAGAAGTAAGATTTCAGAAAAGGACACCGACAGAGAGCCCAGAGGGATACGGAGGCAAACGTAACAGTAACTGCTACAAACCAATGGTACAGAGAGAGAATTCACTGCCAGGAGTAGCTCACAGTCCAG
>NW_011149592.1:0-828 GCF_000146605.3 Meleagris gallopavo | reverse complement strand
GGATGGCATCCCGTCCCTCTGCTGTGTCACTGCACCCACAGCTTGGTGTCCTTAGGGTGCACTCAACCCCACTGTTGATGTCCCTGATGAAGGGGAACCCAGATGCTTGTACAAACTGGGCGTAGAAGCCCTTGGGAGCAGCCCTGCGGAGGACTCGGGGATCCTGGTGGACAAAGAGCTGGACATAAGCCAGTAGTGTGCACTTGCAGCCCAGAAGGCCAACTGTATCCTGGGCTGCATTCAAAGAGGAGCGACCAGCAGGGAGAGGGAGGTGATTGTCCCCCTCGAGTCGGCTCTGGTGTGCGGCCCCATGTGCAGCACAGCGTCCAGGCCTGGGGCTCCAGCACGGGAATGATGTGGAGCTTTTGGAGCAGGTCCAGAGAAGGGCCACGAAGATGATCAGAGGGCTGGAGCACCTCTCTTAGAAAGAAATGTTGAGGGAACTGGGATTGTTTGTGTGGGAGAAGAGAAAGCGCTGGAGATAGCTCATGACAGCCTTCCAAGACTCGAAGGGAGCGCATAAGCAGGAGGGGGCAACGGCTGTTTAGGAGGGTGGATAGCGATAGGACAAGGGGAAATGGTTTTCAAGTGAGACAGGGGAGGTTTAGGTTGGTTATTAGGAGGCAGCTTTTCACGCACAGGGTGGTGACGCACTGGAATGTGTGCTTGAGAGTCACTTCCAGGATGATCTGCTCCATGATCCGTGACCAGCCCAGAGGTGAGACTGACATGCTGGTAGTTCCCCGCGTCACACTTTCTATCCTTCCTGAGAGGTGTGCTGTCACCTTTTTTCTCCTCAGCAGGGACTTGACCTGACTGCCTCGACTT
>NW_011149591.1:0-398 GCF_000146605.3 Meleagris gallopavo | reverse complement strand
CCTGATCTGCCATGGCAGTGTGGGATGGGAAGGGGGTGGTGTGGGACTGAGGAAGCAATGGCAGTCCCACCTCACCTCACCAAAGCAAAGATGAGGGCTGTGCATAAAGAGCAGTTCTCAGACAAGATGGAAGCAAAAAATGGTGTTTGGGTAGCTGAGCCTTCTCTGGTGGTAAGCAACATCGTGCACAGAGTGCAGCCATGTGCTCCGAGCAAGGAGCACAGGTTTGTGCAAGAGGCCCGGATGCACGGCAGTGCCTTCATGACTGTATTGTGTCCAACAGGTGGCAGCAGAGCTGCGGTGCTCCCAAGTGCCGTAACAACTGCACGGAGAGATGTGTTGGTCTCTGTGGAAACAGCAAGGAAGTGGAATCTGCATTTCCCGGCATGCCCCGGAAC
>NW_011149590.1:0-386 GCF_000146605.3 Meleagris gallopavo | reverse complement strand
GATGGCCTGAGGTCTCATGGGCCCATCGGGCTAGAAATAATTCACCCTTGTTCTGCCAGTCCAGATCTGTTTGGGCCACCTCAATTCTGGCAGCTCTGTCTACCTGATGGTTATTTTGCTGCTCTTCAGTAGCCCTATTTTTGGGCACATGGGCATCTACGTGACGCACCTTTATAACCATATTCTTTATTCGGGCAGCAATATCTTTCCACAGGTCAGCAGCCCAAATAGGTTTACCCTTTCTTTGCCAGTTGTTTTGCTCCCACTGCTGTAACCACCCCCATAGAGCATTTGCCACCATCCACGAGTCAGTGTAAACATAAAGCATTGGCCACCTCTCCCGTTCAGCAACATCCAAGGCCAGTTGGACAGCCTTTACCTCTGCA
>NW_011149589.1:0-314 GCF_000146605.3 Meleagris gallopavo | reverse complement strand
TGTTAGAGTGACACGGTCAGGTTGCAGTTGGACTCGATGATCTTGAAGGTCTTTTCCAACCTCTGCAATTCTGTGACATCTCCTTGTAATGATTCTGGTGTCTCAGTGCTCAGTTCAAAGAAATTTTCACACTCCTTTAGGAAGAAACGGAAAGCATGGACTCTGCAAGGTCCTTTTGTGAAAGATGGAGACATGGAAAGGTGCCATGAAGTGCTCTAGGATGCAGCAGCTGAGGCAGTAGAAGCCCCATGCCCTGCCCTGCCCTGCTGGGGGCTCCTTCCCCCGACACGTCTCCCCGCAGAGCCCTGGGCAGC
>NW_011149588.1:0-395 GCF_000146605.3 Meleagris gallopavo | reverse complement strand
CCACCCGTCTTCGGAAGGTGGGTCAGATCTTTTACCCACCCCTGAATCGGCAGAGTGGTCTTGACTATAACTTCAGCCGTTTGAGTTATTGGCTCTACTGCCTGCAGTGCTGAATCGGCAGCCAATACTGCTTTTCAATCATACTGTATCTCTCTTCTGCTCCGTGCCAAACCCGAGACCAGAAACCAATGGGGGTCCAAACAGAACTCGGGCGTTGTTGCCACAGGCCACAACCAAAGCCATCTTGAGTGATGTGAACATCTAACTCGGCTGGGAGGGTAGGATCAAATAGACCCAATGCCTGGGCTTGTTTAACTGCCACTTTCGCCTGTTGAAAAGCGTCCTGTTCTGTTTCCCCCCAGTCCCAAAGCTGCCCCTTTTTGTGAGTCTAGACA
>NW_011149587.1:0-311 GCF_000146605.3 Meleagris gallopavo | reverse complement strand
CATCCACCATGTCTCTGGCAACCTGTGCCACTGCCTCAGCACCCTCACTGTACAAGACATTTTCCTTTGATTTCACCTCCATTTTCCCTTGTTCTTTCCTTTAGGTATTGAAAGGCTGTTACCAGGTCCCTTGGAGCCTTCACTTCTCCAGGCTGAACAGCCCAGCTCTCCTTGCTTACAGGAGAGGGGTTCCATCCTTCGGTTCGTGTTTGTGGCTGTACTCTGGATGCACTCGCACAGCTCCATGTCTCCCTGCACTGAGGACTCCACATCTGGACGCAGCACTGCAGGTGAGGCCTCACCAGCGCAGA
>NW_011149586.1:0-678 GCF_000146605.3 Meleagris gallopavo | reverse complement strand
ATTTGCTTACTTAATTCATATGCCTTATCTGTCTGTCTGTCTGTCTGTCTACCTGTTCGCTTGCTTGCTCGCGTGCGCGTGCGCGCGTGAGTAGGCCCGGCCTGGCGCGCCCTCCGTCGGGAAGAAGGGGGTCGCGACGGGGTTGCGGGTGGATTTTGCGGCCGGCCACCTGAACTTCCCGTCGCGCCCGCGTGCCCCGCGCCCAGCCTAAACGCAACGCTTCAACGCTTAATCTAACCTCGCCCGCCTATCCTAGCCCCAGCCCCAGCCCTAGCCCTAACGTCGCCCTCTCCTGGATGCGCTCCGCCCGACCGGCCCGCTTTTTTCTGCAACACCCGCACGTACTTTTCTGGTGGTCGTCCCCTCCCCCCCCCACCGCCCCTTTCTTACGTTCTTCTCAAAGACGTCCGTCCGACCGACGTCCGTGCGAGCGCTCGTTTGCTCGGTTGTCGTCCGTTTCTTCCTTCTTCGTTGGGGGACTTCGGCCGAGAGAGCTGCGGGTATTTTGGTTTTCCGTTATTTATTTATTCCGCCCCCCTACTCCACCTCCCCCCTCCCCCCCCCCCTCCCACTCCCCCCCCGCCTTTCCTTTCTTTTTCTCGCCGTCCCTGCCCGTCCGATTCCGGGACCGGGACTCGGACCCCCGATGGCTCGGCCGGACGGTGGCGAGATGCGAGG
>NW_011149585.1:0-708 GCF_000146605.3 Meleagris gallopavo | reverse complement strand
TTAGGTCCCGCTTCTGGGCTTTGTTGTTGATTTTAGCGTTAGCTTAGTTTTAGTGTTAAGAGTAGTTTGGAGTTAGGCGTAGGTTCCTGTTAGTAGTTTGGAGTTAGGCGTAGGTTCCTGTTAGTAGTTTGGAGTTAGGCGTAGGTTGCTTTTGGTAGTTTAGAGTTAGGCGTAGGTTGCTGCTACCAAGTGGCAGTAAATGCTGCTCACTCGGTAAGCTGCTCACTCTGCCCTGATTTATCATGCAGGGAAATGAGTGCCACTGCCCTGAGAAGGGAGGTTTGGTGACGTCTGCGATGAATTGAATTTCCGTCTTGTGACTTTTCTGTTGCAGAACATGGAGGAGCGGCTGAGCAATGGAGTTGGGACTCGGGGGAGCAATAGGTGCCTGTGTCCCAAGCTTCCTGTGTGGCCCTTGCAGGTAGGTGTGCCTAATGTAGGCGTGCGCTAAGGCAGTGCTGTTGAGACACAGCTTGTGTCACTGTCCGCACCAGATCTGCTCTCTGTTAAGCTTTTCCCTTATTTTATGTCCCCCTGTCCTTTTCAGCTCCTGCTCCCCTCGCCTGCAAGTGGAGCGATGCTCAAGTTTGAGGAATCTTTTCCTCGGCAGGCGGTAAAAGACGCCGCAGCTGCGAGTTTTGTGTCCTTCTTTGTTATTGGGTCAGTAGAGCAAGGATATCTTCAGAACAGCTCTCTAAGTCAGCCTGT
>NW_011149584.1:0-366 GCF_000146605.3 Meleagris gallopavo | reverse complement strand
GGGGCGTTTGCGGTCAGCGAGGAGATAGAACTCCTGGCAAGGTCACCTGATGTTCTCTTTGCCTGCACTTCTCCGTCTGCGCTTCTCCATCTGCGCTTCTCTGCCTGCGCTTCTTCATCGGCTCAACTGGACTGCACTTCTCATCTCAGCGTTGTGGTGAGGCCGATCCACCTTCCAGACACACACTCTCTCTCTCTCCTTATATTCTGCTGATACTATATTTAGTAAATTAGTTTGTTTCACCTCAGATTGTTACCTCTGTTTTCAATTATTTCGGGGTCCCCTATTTTCCTTTCCCGGGGGCACAGATCCGTGGATCCCTCCGCCCTTCTAGTCACGGAACCGGACCGAACCAGCCCGTAAACC
>NW_011149583.1:0-441 GCF_000146605.3 Meleagris gallopavo | reverse complement strand
GAAGGCAAGTAAGATCAGGAAGAGAGTCAGGCTGACCTTCATCCTGTTCTCTCCCACGGACCACTCTCAACACACAAGTGGCTGTCACCCAGAGCGGAGCTCCAGCAGTGACCACCAGGACGGAGTGACCGCCCCACGTGTCTGAGCTGGGGGAGGCTGCCAGCGTGACTTCATAAAGACTGGAGTCCTGCCCCGCCCTGTGATGTCACAATGCCTTTCCCGGTGCGGGTGCAGCCGTGCACCCAGCTTGGGGCTGGGGACCCTACCCCCAAATCCCACCTCCCTGTTCCACCTCCCCTTTTTCCAATCCGCCTGCACTCTGTAATTTTCATGAGCACACGAGGTCATAGAATCATAGAATCGTATAGTGGCCTGGGTTGAGAAGGCCCACAGTGCTCACCTAGTTTCAACCCCCCTGCTATGTGCAAGGGCGCCAGCCAC
>NW_011149582.1:0-798 GCF_000146605.3 Meleagris gallopavo | reverse complement strand
AGTCACCGAGCCACTCTCCATGCTATTTCACAAGTCGAGGCAGTCAGGTCAAGTCCCTGGTGAGGAGAAAAAAGGTGACAGCACACCTCTTACGAAGGATAGAAAGTGTGACGCGGGGAACTACCAGCATGTCAGTCTCACCTCTGTGCTGGTCACGGATCATGGAGCAGATCATCCTGGAAGTGACTCTCAAGCACACATTCCAGTGCGTCACCACCCTGTGCGTGAAAAAGCTGCCTCCTAAGAACCAACCTAAAACCTCCCCTGTCTCACTTGAAAACCATTTCCCCTTGTCCTATCGCTATCCACCCTCCTAAACAGTCGTTGCCCCCTCCTGCTTATGCGCTCCCTTCGAGTCTTGGAAGGCTGTCATGAGCTATCTCCAGAGCTTTCTCTTCTCCCACAGAAACAATCCCAGTTCCTCAACATTCTTTCTAAGAGAGGTGCTCCAGCCCTCTGATCATCTTCGTGGCCCTTCTCTGGACCTGCGCCAAAAGCTCCACATCATTCCCGTGCTGGAGCCCCAGGCCTGGACGCAGTGCTGCACATGGGGCCGCACCAGAGCCGAGTCGAGGGGGACAATCACCTCCCTCTCCCTGCTGGTCGCTCCTCTTTGAATGCAGCCCAGGATCTAGTTGGCCTTCTGGGCTGCAAGTGCACACTACTGGCTTATGTCCAGCTCTTTGTCCACCAGGATCCCCGAGTCCTCCGCAGGGCTGCTCCCAAGGGCTTCTACGCCCAGTTTGTACAAGCATCTGGGTTTCCCCTTCATCAGGGACATCAACAGTGGGGTTGAGT
>NW_011149581.1:21059-21392 GCF_000146605.3 Meleagris gallopavo | reverse complement strand
ACGTTTTCTCAAAGAAATACCGGTTTTCCCTCCGAAAATAGAACATTTTGCCCTAGAAAGGGGAGTTTTTCCCAAAAAAATAAGACATTTTCACCCAGAAATTGCAGTATTCACCCCAGAAATATCACGTTTTCTTCCAGAAATAGCAGATTTCTCCCTGAAATATTACATTTTGTTCCAGAAACACCAGTTTTCTCACCCAAAACACGTTTCCTACCAGAAATACAAGGATTCTCCCCCAGTAATGTGACATTTTCGCCCAGGAATTGCAGTATTCTCCCCAGAAATATCACGTTTTCTTCCAGAAATAGCAGATTTCTCCCTGAAATATTA
>NW_011149581.1:0-610 GCF_000146605.3 Meleagris gallopavo | reverse complement strand
CTGTTCAATGAACGAAGAACTGGCTGCAGCATTGAGTCCAGAGAGTGGTGGTCAATCACTCAATGTCTGGATGGAGATTGGTGCTGAGTGGTGTCCCCCAGAGGTCAGTTCTGGGACTGATACTCTTTAATATCTTCATCAGTGACATTGACAGTGGGCTCGAGTGCATCCTCAACAAGATTGCTGATGACACCAAGCTGTGGGGGTGTGGCCAACACACCAGAAGGGTGGAATGGCATTCAGAGACACCTAGATAGGCTTGAGCAGCGAGCCCAGGTGAACCTCATGAGGTTCAACAAAGCTAAATGCAAGACCTTGCACTTTGGTCGAGGCAACACTCATTACCAATACAAACTGGGAGATGAAAGGAATGAACATAGCCCTGCCAAAAAAACCTAGGGGTACTGGTGGATGTCAAGCTGGACATCGTGTCCAACTGTGTACCCTTGCAGCCCAGAAAGCCAACTTTATCTTGGGCTGCATCAAAAGAAGCATGGCCAGCAGGTTGAGGGAGGTGATCCTGCCCCTCTACTCTGCACTGGTGAGGCCTCACCTGGAGTGCTGTGTCCAGATGTGGTGCCCTCAGTAAAGGAGAGATATAGACCTGTTG
>NW_011149580.1:0-759 GCF_000146605.3 Meleagris gallopavo | reverse complement strand
AAAGGCTAAGTGACCTGGGTCTATTTAGCCTTGAGAAAGAGACTGAGAGGGGACCTGATCCAGGTTTATAAATATCTGAGGTGTGGCGACCGTAGTGGTGAGGCCAGTCTCTTTTCAGTGGAGACAGGACGAGGGGAAATGGACATAAGCTGCAGCATAGGAAGTTTCGCACGAATGTGCGTAAGAACTTCTTCACAGTGAGGGTGACGGAGCACTGGAACAGGCTGCCCAGGAGGGTTGTAGAGTCTCCTTCTCTGGAGATATTCAAGTCTCGCCTGGACGCCTACCTGTGTGACCTGGTGTAGGGAACCTGCTTTGGCAGGGGGGTTGGTCTCAATGATTTCTAGAGGTCCCTTCCAACCCCTACAATTCTGTGATTCTGTGAAAATTCTCTCACTGTGCATCAGACTCCCAAAGCAAGGGCCAAGTGCACATGTGCATGGGCAAGTGGTGTCCTCACACATTCACACCCATGTGCACTGCAATAGACATGCTCTTGTGGAATGCAGCTTTTCAAATTTGTGCATACAACTGATGTTGGTATGGGCCACGAAATTCCTTCTCTGCCTCACTGAAAGCAGAATTCAGCATGCATGGCACAATGGGATTGCCATCTTGATCCAGACTTTTAGATGACATAAATCCAATATATCAAACAATAAATAACACAAAGCAGATAAGAATCTACCTAGTTCAAAAGAACATGCCAAACATTTTGACTTAGCTTTCCACAATCAATTATTAAAAAAAAAAACAACA
>NW_011149579.1:0-362 GCF_000146605.3 Meleagris gallopavo | reverse complement strand
GGTTGAAACTCTAGATTTGTTTCTGCATTTGTAACACTGAACTAATTATACTTATTCATCAAATCTATTTGGATCCATAAATATTAGTAATTAATTGTAAGCTTTCAGAGTGATATTTTTGCAAAAAGGAAAAAAAATTAATTTCTAAGATTGCTAGTTTCACAGTGGTTGATTTAGTGCAATTCATGATAATTTCAACTTCTTACTATTATTGGATAAAATGTTAGATCTGCAACAACTAGCGTTATTCTTAGGAGAGTCTGCATTCTCTTAGGATTTAATAGGTATGTACTCTATCAAGGGTAATATGCTGTGCTTTCTGATAAAGTTATGATTACTTCTGTCAGGCCTGAAACCACCCC
>NW_011149578.1:0-606 GCF_000146605.3 Meleagris gallopavo | reverse complement strand
TCCTCTGCAGCTCCTGTGCTGCACAAGGCACTCACCGGCGCTGTTCCAACTTGAGTCACAGCGCAGCCAGCTGGGAGTGCAACGCCTGTGCTGGAGAGGACACCGGTAAGAGGCAAACGGCCGCGTGCTGCTGGGCTGGGGGCCAGGCGAGGCCTGGCAGCGGCTGCTCAGAGCGGCCTTGCTCAAATCCCATAGCCCAGCACAAATGGCAGCCAGTTCCACCCCGTGGCTGCAATTCCATCCTGCTCACTTTCCTGCCTCCCCTTACAGCCTCCAGCACCAACTCTGATCTTGCTGGCGACAGCACCATCAGCCAGCAGGGGCTGGGGCCGTCCCGAGGCTCTGAGACACCAGAGAGCAGCAGCTCCAGCACCACCAGCCACGCACCATCGGGGCCAGCTGACTGTTCCCCCGTGCCTGAGAGCAGCGGCCTGTCCAGGCAGCGCAGGACAGACCGGAGGAGAATCCGCCCGCGTGCACAGCGGGATGAAAATAATGAGCCCCAAGGACACCGTGGGAGCAGCATCCCAAACTCTGCCTGCCAAGAGACATCAGAGTCCTCGAGGCACTCTCTGGCTCTTGGCTACAACCGCCGGTGCAGACAGG
>NW_011149577.1:0-543 GCF_000146605.3 Meleagris gallopavo | reverse complement strand
TGTGGCACACGTGTCACAGTCGTGAATGATTTGCGCAATAGCATCCATAGTTAAATCCACCCCTCGGTCTCTAGCCCACTTATACTGACTGCATCCTCCCTTGATGGCCTGAGGTCTCATGGGCCCATCGGGCTAGAAATAATTCACCCTTGTTCTGCCAGTCCAGATCTATTTGGGCCACCTCAATTCTGGCAGCTCTGTCTACCTGATGGTTATTTTGCTGCTCTTCAGTAGCCCTATTCTTGGGCACATGGGCATCTCCGTGACGCACCTTTATAACCATATTCTTTATTCGGGCAGCAATATCTTTCCACAGGTCAGCAGCCCAAATAGGTTTATCCTTTCTTTGCCAGTTGTTTTGCTCCCACTGCTGTAACCACCCCCATAGAGCATTTGCCACCATCCACGAGTCAGTGTAAACATAAAGCATTGGCCACCTCTCCCGTTCAGCAACATCCAAGGCCAGTTGGACAGCCTTTACCTCTGCAAATTGGCTCGATTCTCCTTTTCCTTCAGTGGCCTCTGCAACTTGTCGTGTGGGGC
>NW_011149576.1:0-833 GCF_000146605.3 Meleagris gallopavo | reverse complement strand
TGAATCTATTACCTCAATGTTCCCATATCTGGGATGATGTTTTCAAATCATTATTTTTACCTACTGTTTGGGCAGTGGCTCTGGCTACTGGGAAAGCTTTTACATAATACGTCGGATGGTCTATTATCAGCAATAAATATTTGGATCTCCCAGTTTTTAGGCAATTCTGTAAAATCTATCTGGATTTTGGCAAACGGTCTTAAGGCTAATTCTCTCCCACCCGGTATTCTTTCTCTTAGATGCTGCTTATTAACTTTCCTACAGGTCAAGCATCCTCCCAAAACAGCCTTTGCTATATCGTATACCCCCAATGCACATATATTTGGTGCTAAATCGGTCCACTAGTGCCTGGATTCCCCAGTGCGTTTTTCTATGGAATTCTCTCATTACCCTCCAGGCGAGTCCTTTTGGTAGGACTTCCCAACCATCAGGAAGTAACCACTTCCCATCCTTTTCTTCAATACCCATTTGCAACAACCTTTCCTTTTCCTTAGTAGAAAACCTTTTTTCGTATTGTTTTTGTTCTTTAGACTCCCCGATCCCTAACTCTTTAACTATCAACAGAGCCGCTTTCTTGGCTTCCTCATCAGCCAAGTTGTTTCCTCTGATGTGATCGGACTTTCCCTTTTGGTGACCTCTTCTGTGTACAATTGCAATTTGCTTTGGGTTTCTCAAAGCTTGTAGTGTCTGCTTGATTAGGTATTCATGAACCAACCCTTTTCCTTGTGAATTTATTAGCCCCCTCTCTTCCCATATCTTCCCGAAGGTGTGGACTACCCCATAGGCATATTTAGAGTCAGTATATATAGTCCCTTTCCTATCCTTAAGTAATA
>NW_011149575.1:0-351 GCF_000146605.3 Meleagris gallopavo | reverse complement strand
GCCAAGCGGAATTGCCTGAACGCAAGGAAATATTACTTGAATTCACTGGCTTCAGCACAACATTTTGAGAGGATTTGCTGGGGCCCAGAGGCCCTCAGGTGACAGATTAGCTTGCACACCTCTGCCCTGCTGAACCTCAAAGCGGAACCAGAAGAATACGGACCTCAATTCCCCTCGCCTTGTACAGCTGATGGTGCTGGATCGAAGAGGCAGGACCTGCCTGTCTCATTCCAGGACCCCCTGGGGATGGAGGGGAGTGCATAGCTGTCAGTGCACAGGGGCATTTTGGCGCTGCAGCTGCGTGCGTGAGCATGCCAACCACTCCTGGAGTGTAAATCAGTGTCGGCATTC
>NW_011149574.1:0-502 GCF_000146605.3 Meleagris gallopavo | reverse complement strand
TGCCTTGTTCTTTGGTGATGGAGTGAGTGATTTTTTTTTTTTTTCTTTTCTCCATTGTGGAGCTGCTCTCTCTCTTTTTTAGCAGGGAACCCTGAGCGTCCTTAAGGGCTGGTAGGTATTTGGACCTGGAAGCTGCTTCCTTCACTTGAGAGTGTGGGGGAGTATTGGTCCTTGGAATGGTGTAAGTGGTTTCTTTTTTACTTTCAGGGCTGTGATCTTCTCTTTTTGGGGGATGCCAAGTGCACTGAAGGGCTGCTAGGTGTAAGAGCAGCATCTGAATCTGGAGACTGCTTCCTTTGGGGTGTGGGGTGAGCCCTTAGAATGGGGTGAGTGATTCCTGCTTGATTTCAGAGCTGTGAGCTCTGCTTTTCTGGAGGATCTGAAGCTGGATGGCTGTCATTAATAGGGCTATGTGCTAATTGCATCCATGCGGTTGTTTTTTAAGGGCATTGTGTGCATCCTTGTTGTTGTTTTAATGATTGTTCTGCGTCTCTTCTGTATT
>NW_011149573.1:0-752 GCF_000146605.3 Meleagris gallopavo | reverse complement strand
TTTTTTTTTTTTTTTTTCTCCTCCATTGTGGAGCTGCTCTCTCTGTTTTTTAGCAGGGAACCCTGTGCGTACTTAAGGGCTGGTAGGTATTTGGACCTGGAAGCTGCTTCCTTCACTTGAGAGTGTGGGGGAGTATTGGTCCTTGGAATGGGGTAAGTGGTTTCTTTTTTTCTTTCAGGGCTGTGATCTTCTCTTTTTGGGGGATGGCAAGTGCACTGAAGGGCTGGTAGGTGTAAGAGCAGCATGTGAATCTGGAGACTGCTTCCTTTGGGGTGTGGGGTGAGCCCTTAGAATGGGGTGAGTGATTCCTGCTTGATTTCAGAGCTGTGAGCTCTGCTTTTCTGGAGGATCTCAAGCTGGATGGCTGTAATTCATGTGCTAATTGCATCCATGCGGTGGGTGTTTCTTAAGGGCATTGTGTGCATCGTTGTTGTGTTTTAAATGATGTTCTGCGTCTCTTCTGATTTCATTTTGCAGCCTGATGGAGTTGAAGGATTGCCTGGGCTCCTCCAGTCAGTGGTGTGAGATGTGTCCAGCAGGTAATGAACATCATGCACCCCATGTTGGTGCGCTGCTTGTATGCAGGTAGGTTTGCGATGTGATCCGACTCCCCCATGCTGACCATCCACAGCTAGATCAAGTTGCTCAGAGTCTGAGCCAGGCTCACCTTGAAAGGGCCAGCACATCCACCATGTCTCTGGCAACCTGTGCCGCTGCCTCAGCACCCTCACTGTACAAGACATTTTCCTTAG
>NW_011149572.1:0-434 GCF_000146605.3 Meleagris gallopavo | reverse complement strand
TTCTGAGCTACCTGTACTTTTAGTTAGGGGGGAGTCGCTAAACGGTGCTGCAAAAGAGGGCTGCAACAAGGGGTGCAGCAGTGGGGGCTTGTGCGCAAAGGAAGCGATGCAAAGCCTCGTGCAAACCGGAGGGCTGCGAGGGATGGCAGGCTTTTGGGGCCAAAGCAATGAACGGAGGGGAGAGGGTCACAGGAAGAGGAAGCAGGAATGGGAACTGGTGGGGGGAGGAGGAGGAAGGCAACGTGGCTGAAGTGTGCAAGATGGGACGGTGTGTTTGCACGGCAGGTGGAAGGCTGGTGGGCTGCACGCGTGTGTGTGTGTGTGGTGTGTGTGGCACAGGGGTGGAGCAGAGTGCAGTGGCCAGGTCCTCCCTGGGCAAGGTCAGGTGTCAGCAACAGCAGGAGCACTTGGAGCACTGCCTCCAACCGGAGCAG
>NW_011149571.1:0-426 GCF_000146605.3 Meleagris gallopavo | reverse complement strand
CCATGGGGCCATCACTGTGGCAGACACACAAGCAAGACATCTGACCCTTGCCTCCAATTGTGCACCTGAAGCATTGCACTCAATGTCGTGGGTGGCACAAATCACTCAGGAGATGACAACAACCGTGGGGGGCTCTGGTGTCCCGCAGACCTTGCAGATGCTGCTTTAAAAACCTGAAGCATAAGTTAGGAATTAAAACCAGTTCACTTACTGTGAATGCTGATTAGTGGCTTTTACAAAAAGACAGAATATCTAACCTTTTCTACTTAATTTTCAAACCAATGAATCTTGAACCCATTCACCATTGAGATATTTAAGAATCATTTCACTTCAGCTTCATTTTTTGCATTCTTGTCTACTGCTAAAGATAAAAACAGTAACCTTAAGCCTGGCAGAAACACTATTTCTGACCTCTGAGACCATGAG
>NW_011149570.1:0-775 GCF_000146605.3 Meleagris gallopavo | reverse complement strand
GGGCATCCTTGCCTCTTGCCTTGTGCTGAACGGTCGGCTTTTGCTCTGCTGGCTGGGTGGATCCATGCCCGGTAGCTACCCTTCCCTCCTCCTTGGCATGACTGCCAGTGCTTTGCCTTCCTCCAGAGAGGTGTTTTGTTCCGACTGGCAGCCACAGACTCCTTCTGGGCTGGCGACCCTGCAGGTGCATGTGTGGTGGAGGCAGCAGCATGCCCAGTAGCTACCCTTTCCTCCTCCCGGGCACGGATGCCAAGATTTTGGCCTCTTGCACACTCGGTGGTCATCTGTGCTTTGCCATGACCTTAGTATTTTTTTGCATTTTCATGTTGCTGCAGAGGCTGCTGCTGCTGCATGGGTTGATGTTGGTTTCCTCGGTTTGTTTTCCATTGTTGTTTTTTCTGTTGGTTTCTGTCCTTGGTTTCCTGCTCCTTCTGCATTGCAATGCATTGTTTTTTTTTCCAGTTGTTGTTTTATTTTCCCTTTTGTTTCTATTCTAGGAACTGCTTTTTCCTTTCCTGAGCGTATTCCCCTCTGTTTGTGAGGATTTCAAGTGATTTTGCTTTGCTCTCCTTGGCTTTTTTTTACATACTCATTCTTTCCTTTTCCTGTTTTTTCCTGGCTTTGGTTTGCTCTTTGGTTATTGTTGGTATCGGGGCCTTGCACTGCTGTTAAATTTTGGTTCTTTCTTTCCATTGTTAAGCACTGGTGAGCTTTGTTCTCTCTTTACTTTGCTAGGATTCTTTCCTTTGCCATGCTAGTGTATTGAATTCATTGG
>NW_011149569.1:0-455 GCF_000146605.3 Meleagris gallopavo | reverse complement strand
TGCAGGCAGCTCTCGGCTTCGTGCAGTGCTTGCTGCGTTTGCAGCTCCTTCCTCGGTTTCCCACGGTGGGTCCCCGCCTCGTGGGCATCCTTTGCCTCTTGCCTTGTGCTGGCCTGGAGGCTTTTCCTCTGCTGGCTGGGCGGATCCATGCCCGGTAGCTACCCTTCCCTCCTCCTTGGCATGACTGCCAGTGCTTTGCCTTCCTCCAGAGAGGTGTTTTGTTCCGACTGGCAGCCACAGACTCCTTCTGGGCTGGCGACCCTGCAGGTGCATGTGTGGTGGAGGCAGCAGCATGCCCAGTAGCTACCCTTTCCTCCTCCCAGGCACGGATGCCAAGATTTTGGCCTCCTGCACACTCGGTGGTCATCTGTGCTTTGCCATGACGGTGTGTTCTTTGCATTTTCATGTTGCTGCAGAGGCTGTAGCTGCATGGGTTGATGTTGGTTTCCTCGGTT
>NW_011149568.1:0-654 GCF_000146605.3 Meleagris gallopavo | reverse complement strand
CACCTGGGGCGGGGTGCAGCCCTGCGAGCACAGCTGGGGGCAGTTTGGCTGTGGAGTGGGGGCAGAGCCAGGCTCCACCCCTCCCTGATCCCATTTAAGGTCTGGGAAGAGTAGGGGCAGCATGTGAACCTGGGGAGTGCTTCCTTTGGAGTATGCCTTGTTCTTTGGTGATGGAGTGAGTGATTTTTTTTCTTTTTTTTTCTTCTCCTTTGTGGAGCTGGTCTCTCTCTTTTTTAGCAGGGAACCCTGAGCGTACTTAAGGGCTGGTAGGTATTTGGACCTGGAAGCTGCTTCCTTCACTTGAGAGTGTGGGGGAGTATTGGTCCTTGGAATGGGGTAAGTGGTTTCTTTCTTTCAGGGCTGTGATCTCCCCTTTTTGGGGGATCCCAAGTGCGCTGAAGGGCTGCTAGGTGTAAAGAGCAGCATCTGAATCTGGAGACTGCTTCCTTTGGGGTGTGGGGTGAGCCCTTAGAATGGGGTGAGTGATTCCTGCTTGATTTCAGAGCTGTGAGCTCTGCTTTTCTGGAGGATCTCAAGCTGGATGGCTGTCATTAATAGGGCTATGTGCTAATTGCATCCATGCGGTGGGTTTTTTTAAGGGCATTGTGTGCATCCTTGTTGTGTTTTAAAATTCTGTTCTGCGTCTCTTCTGAT
>NW_011149567.1:0-430 GCF_000146605.3 Meleagris gallopavo | reverse complement strand
TCCAAGAGAAGTCAGTCTTTCCCACAATTGTCCACTTTTCTCCCACGTACTTGTCATTTTCTCCCAGGAATACCACATTTCACTTGGAAATTGGGCCTGTGCTTCCAAAAAGATGGTATTTTCTCCCAGACATACCTGTTTTCTCAAACTACCGCACGTTTTCTCCCAAGAAGACAAGATGACAAGACCAAACTAGGACACTTGCAACCAAGAATAGGACATCTTCTCCCACAAATACCACTTCTCTCCCAAGGATAGGACATTTTCCCTAAATGCTATGGCAGTTTGGCTAAGAAATATTCCTTTCCTTCCCTAAATGGGACATATGCACCCACAAAGACCACGACTCCGAGAAATTCCTCCCAGTTCCTCCCAATTACACTCCATTACATTCCTCATCATGACACTTACTCCCAGACTTTTGGCATTT
>NW_011149566.1:0-436 GCF_000146605.3 Meleagris gallopavo | reverse complement strand
CGTGCGCAGTGAGCGGTGAGCGGTGAGGGTCTCCTCCTGGTGGCCGTGGGATGCAGAATCCTCATCTTCCCCGCGGAGGCTCGCAGTCTTTCTCCCTGTTCGCTTCTGACCCTGCGGGAGGGGCAGCCCCCCCAGCCCCGTTTCAGCTCGCCCTGCGGACATCGAATCGCCTCGCTGCCAGGCGTCCTCGGGCTGTTCTCCAACCCTTCTGTTTTGCGGCCTTCAGCCCCTCCTTATCCCACACCCGGAGTCTGCCATCCCTTATTTTTTCTGTCATTCTTGCTCCTACAAGCTGTCTCTAACTCCTCCCTCTCCCCCCATCCTTAGTCCCTGCGAAGCCCTTTCCTCGCGTTTTTACTACAGGGCCCTTCTCGCCCTTCAGCACCGGCCCGCACCGCCGTAGCGGACGACCGCGCAGCAGGCGCGGGCTGCGGCC
>NW_011149565.1:0-878 GCF_000146605.3 Meleagris gallopavo | reverse complement strand
AATAGGCCTATGTGCTAATTGCATCCATGCGGTGGGTGTTTTTAAGGGTCATTGTGTGCATCCTTGTTTGTGTTTTAAATTCTGTTCTGCGTCTCTTCTGATTTCATTTTGCAGCCTGATGGAGTTGAAGGCTTGCCTGGGCTCCTCCAGTCAGTGGTGTGAGATGTGTCCAGCAGGTAATGAACATCATGCACCCCATGTTGGTGCGCTGCTTGTATGCAGGTAGGTTTGCGATGTGATCCGATCCCCCATGCTGACCATCCACAGCTAGATCAAGTTGCTCAGAGTCTGAGCCAGGCTCACCTTGAAAGGCAACCTGTGCCACTGCCTCAGCACCCTCACTGTACAAGACCTTTTCCTTAGATTTCACCTCCATTTTTCCTTGTTCTTTCCTTTAGGTATTGAAAGGCTGTTACCAGGTTCCCTTGGAGCCTTCATTTCTCCAGGAGGGGAGACTGAACAGCCCAGCTCTCCTTGCTTACAGGACAGGGGTTCCATCCTTCGGGTCGTGTTTGTGGCTGTACTCTGGATGCACTCGCACAGCTCCATGTCTCCCTGCACTGAGGACTCCACATCTGGACGCAGCACTGCAGGTGAGGCCTGACCAGCGCAGAGCAGAGGGATGGGGATCTTCTCCCTTGGCCCGCTGACTGCGCATCTTTGGATGCAGCCCAGGATACGGTTGGCTTTCTGGGCTGGAAGGGCCCACTGCTGGCTTGTGTCCAGCTCCCACCACCAGTACTCCCAGGCCTTATGGAGCAGGACTACGCTCAGTCCTTTCATCCCCTAGCATGTTTGGTGTGGGTGTTCCCTCATCCCAGCTACTGACCCTGCACTTGGATTTGTGCCCACTGCTCAGCCTGTTGAGGTCTCTGTGG
>NW_011149564.1:0-393 GCF_000146605.3 Meleagris gallopavo | reverse complement strand
CGAGCTACTCAGGCAGAGCTCAAGCGCTCCAATGAAGGGACGCAGCACGCACTGCTCCTGCCCTCATTCCAGCCGCTTATGACATCATAGGGGCCACCAGGCTGCTCCACCATGACTGACAGGGTGGGGAGGCAAGAGCACTGGTCACAGGTCCAGAAGATTCCACCATGCCACCCCAACGTTCTAGAATCAGTGGGCGGTTGGAATTCTACCTCAGCCGAATCCTGGAGAAGCTGGCACGGGGTTGTCGTGACCAAAGCACAGGACTTGGTGCCTGAAATGTAAATAAAAAGCAAGAAATAAAAGCAATCTATCCCAGTTTTCTTCACCTGAAAACTTCTGGATTCCTCTTGATTCCTCTTTAGCGTTCAGAGTTAAAAGGCTCCTAAATAA
>NW_011149563.1:0-367 GCF_000146605.3 Meleagris gallopavo | reverse complement strand
AAGTGTTACGTTTGAGTAACAACTCAAAGTTCTAATACTTTTTTTTTTTTCTTTCCAGTTTCTCCCAAAACTCTCCCTCGGTGGGCAGAAGATGCCCAGTCCTTACTTCAAATGCTCTGTCAGCAGGTGGATGCTTCAAAGGTAAACAACTTTGTCACTGTGCTCAGTGAAGAACAGTTGTTCTTTTAGTTACAGTAGGTACTTGGTGATCCGAGCACTGGACAGACATTCTGACTGGACTAAAGCACAACTCAGTGAAAACATCTGCTCTGAACATCTCTTAATTGAGTGCAAGAGTAAAACCTGTTGCCTATAAACCCTAACTGGGGACTCAGAGATGCAGAGGGAACCTTTCTAAGGACTGTGT
>NW_011149562.1:0-927 GCF_000146605.3 Meleagris gallopavo | reverse complement strand
TCCTCTTGCACAAACCTGTGCTCCTTGCTCGGAGCACATGGCTGCACTCTGCGCACGATGTTGCTTACCACCAGAGAAGGCTCAGCTACCCAACACCATTTTGGCTTCCATCTTGTCTGAGAACTGCTCATTATGCACAGCCCTCATCTTTGCTTCGGTTTGGTGAGGTAGGGACTGCCATTGCTTCCTCAGTCCCACACACCCCTTCCCATCCCACACTGCCATGGGAGATCAGGTTCTGGACCACCTGAGGACCCAAACATCCAGGAGTCTTTGGGTCCTGACGAGATGAGTCCCAGAGTTCCGAGGGAATTCACCGCTGCAGTCACCGAGCCACTCTCCATGGTATTTCAGAAGTCGAGGCAGTCAGGTCAAGTCCCTGGTGAGGAGAAAAAAGGTGACAGCACACCTCTTAGGAAGGATAGAAAGTGTGACGCGGGGAACTACCAGCATGTAAGTCTCACCTCTGTGCTGGTCACGGATCATGGAGCAGATCATCCTGGAAGTGACTCTCAAGCACACATTCCAGTGCGTCACCACCCTGTGCGTGAAAAGCTGCCTCCTAATAACCAACCTAAACCTCCCCTGTCTCACTTGAAAACCATTTCCCCTTGTCCTATCGCTATCCACCCTCCTAAACAGCCGTTGCCCCCTCCTGCTTATGCGCTCCCTTCGAGTCTTGGAAGGCTGTCATGAGCTATCTCCAGAGCTTTCTCTTCTCCCACAGAAACAATCCCAGTTCCCTCAACATTTCTTTCTAAGAGAGGGGGCTCCAGCCCTCTGATCATCTTCGTGGCCCTTCTCTGGACCTGCTCCAAAAGCTCCACATCATTCCCGTGCTGGAGCCCCAGGCCTGGACGCAGTGCTGCACATGGGGCCGCACCAGAGCCGAGTCGAGGGGGGACAATCACCTCCCTCTCCCTGCTG
>NW_011149561.1:0-741 GCF_000146605.3 Meleagris gallopavo | reverse complement strand
CTGGAGGCGCGGGCGGAGCTGCAGGTCGGGCTGGGGGATGGGGGGTCGATGGAGGGATGGGGGGGGTGGGAATGAGGGGCTGGGGACATTAGGGATGTTCCAATGGGGATGGGGGGACACTGGGGGTCATGGGGAGGATCCTGAAAGAATGGGAATGTGGGGAAATGGAGGGGCTGCGGGAGGGGGTGGGAGGGTCCTGGGGGAGCTGTGGGATTCCTGATGTGGGGGGGTGGGGGGACATGATGGGGGGACCCTGGAGGAGGAGGCTACATAGGGACATGGGGGGGTCCTGGTGCCAACCCCCCATTTTTCCCCTCCAGCGCCGCGTGGCGCAGTCAGTGGCAGGGCTGAAGGCGTTGGCCCCCGGGCGGGTGGTGGTGGTCTGCACCCCCCAGCACCGCAATGCGCTGGGACTCATCCTGCAGGTACAGCCCCCACCCCAGAATACCCCCACATTCCCCAAAGTGACCCCTGAACACTCGAATGTAACCCTCAAACATCCCCAGATACGTAAAATAGCCCCGGAATGACCATAACCAACCCCCTCTCCCCAAAACCCCAGAATAACCCACGAATTCCCTCATGTCCCCCCAGAATACCCCAAAGGAATGCACATCACCCCCAATCCCAATGTTCCCTAAAATAACCCCCAATGCCTCCCCCCAAAAAAACAAAATGTCCCCAATCCCTCCCACCCTCAGTGACCCCCGAATCCCTTCCCTCACCTCCTGCCCCCCTATC
>NW_011149560.1:0-451 GCF_000146605.3 Meleagris gallopavo | reverse complement strand
TCAGCTGCATCAGGGCTGTCCCACAGAAATCACTCCTTTTCATTGCTGCCATAGGTCTAACTGGCCGACCACGGCTGCTCCCACTTTCAAGAACTGGTAATTGATGCTGGCAGTTTCAGTTCTTAGCCAGGGGCTGCTTAAACACGATTTTGGGCGGTGACGACTGGCAATCACTTGGACGGGATATCCTTACTGGACATGGAGGGGGAAACCAATCCCTGGGGTGAGAACGCACTGCAGCGATGGCAAATCCCCCTGGGACGAGCAGACCCTTGGGAAGGAAGAGCACTGGGCTGCAAAATGCCCGTCGGGATGGTCACTGATCATTGGGATGGGAAACGGCTGGGATGGGAAGGATGTTTGGGGACGAAAAGTCAGACCATCGCAAGCCTGGGGGAAAGGGGCTGCCCCCAACGGTCACGGAACCCCCCTGGGGGGAGGGGCTCCCCTA
>NW_011149559.1:0-600 GCF_000146605.3 Meleagris gallopavo | reverse complement strand
TCTCTGGTCCTTAACACAGAGGGCTGCCTATTGGGCAGGTGGTCTCAGCCCTTTAGAAAGGGGAGGCCCTCTTGCTATTACTGGAACAGTTGATCAGTTAGTAGAGAGTGTTCCAAAAGCTGCTTATCTCCAAATGATGTATGATAGAAAGCTGCGGCCACACCATGAATCACCTGTGATGATGCCTGTTGATCCTGAGAGGATGCCTGCTTTAACTGGGGGCTTCCAGAATCGTTGAAACCCACAGGCACACAGCTGCGAGGAAAGATACAGGCTATGTCTCAGGGAGAAAGAAGCCGGGCAGTGTTAGAAGAAACTGTAACCTCTAACCATCCGCAGTCAGGATACAAAGGATGGACGTGGGGGGAGGTTGCCCAAGAGTCAATTAACTATGGGAGAAAATATGGTTTCTTCCAGCGGTTTCTTCCGCCAGGAAATTGGAGCCAAGGGAAGTGAGGCTTGCAGCGGTCAGCCTTGCCCCAGGCCACCTAGGCCAAAGCTCAGTGGGACTGGGAGGGCCTCATTGTCAGTAAAAACAGGTAGGCAAAATATTGCTGATAAGCGTAATTGTCGCTGGACACTGGGCTGGCACAAGGGTGT
>NW_011149558.1:0-609 GCF_000146605.3 Meleagris gallopavo | reverse complement strand
CTGCGGACCTGCAGTTGTCTGCTTGTGGGCACAGCTTTTGCCCCAAGCCCTGAAGATGCTTGTGACTTGCCACCTGACAACCGTAGCCCTCTGAAGCCTGGAGCAGGAGGAATTGCCCCCTGTGGCTGGATGACGTCCTGTGACACTTCTGCTGCTGCCTGGAGTACATCTCAATTGCTTCCTTTTATGATATGAGAGGGTGATTTTTTTCTATGATTTGCAGCTCTAAAACGGGGAGGAAGTCTACAGGCAATCCTTCAGAGCATCTAGAATATCAAGAAATCCTCTTAGACTGTTTCTTAGTAGCATCATACAGCTACCGCTTCCATTCTTGTGTCAGTTTTTCACTGTTCAGCTTTACATATTCATTTACAGATTTCGTGGTATGTTAGGTACATTAATTCTTTTAGCCAACTAGTGGAAAACATAAGGAATGTTCTACAGTTTCCCTTTGTCTCTAGGCTTAGAGAGGTGCTGAATTTCCTACATGAACAGTGACTTTTTTCCATGCACTAAGCTGAAAAGCTCTTGCCCCTAATTTGTAGCCTACATTAGAGTGTAAGCTGGCAGCATTCCTGTTCATACTTCGGCAGTACTGTTCCACCAGTG
>NW_011149557.1:0-413 GCF_000146605.3 Meleagris gallopavo | reverse complement strand
CCCTCTGCGAGCTTGTGTTCAGCCATTACAAAGTAAGCTGAAAAGACTGAACAGAATGGAGAACAAACAAGAAGATATAATAGACAAACTATCAACCGTGCCTGAAGCTGATAAATCCGTGGTGGTAACGGATACATCCAATGGGGACCAGAATTCTCAAAACAGCCTACTGGAGGGGCTGATCAACTTGATTTCCTCCCAGCCGGTGGCATCCAATGTCTCAGCTATCAAAAGAAGACGTTCTCCTGCTCGAGCAAGTGACAACAGTAAGACCACATCACGTTTTGCCTTGTGGCATTACCTACGTGACCATGGAGAAGATATGAAGGAGTGGCATAAACAACCTACTCCTGTACTTCAAGCACGGGTAAGAGAGTTACAAGACAAATCAACCACCAAGGTGAACTTCTCCA
>NW_011149556.1:0-870 GCF_000146605.3 Meleagris gallopavo | reverse complement strand
TGGAGTCCTCAGTGCAGGGAGACATGGAGCTGTGCGAGTGCATCCAGAGTACAGCCACAAACGCGAAGCCAAGGATGGAACCCCTCTCCTGTAAGCAAGGAGAGCTGGGCTGTTCAGCCTGGAGAAGTGAAGGCTCCAAGGGAACCTGGTAACAGCCTTTTAATACCTAAAGGAAAGAACAACGGGAAAATGGAGGTGAAATCTAAGGAAAATGTCTTGTACAGTGAGGGTGCTGAGGCAGTGGCACAGGTTGCCAGAGACATGGTGGATGTGCTGGCCCTTTCAAGGTGAGCCTGGCTCAGACTCTGAGCAACTTGATCTAGCTGTGGATGGTCAGCATGGGGGAGTCGGATCACATCGCAAACCTACCTGCATACAAGCAGCGCACCAACATGGGGTGCATGATGTTCATTACCTGCTGGACAGATCTCACACCACTGACTGGAGGAGCCCAGGCAATCCTTCAACTCCATCAGGCTGCAAAATGAAATCAGAAGAGACGCAGAACATAATTTAAAACACAACAAGGATGCACACAATGCCCTTAAAAAACACCCACCGCATGGATGCATTAGCACATAGCCCTATTAATGACAGCCATCCAGCTTGAGATCCTCCAGAAAAGCAGAGCTCACAGCTCTGAAATCAAGCAGGAATCACTCACCCCATTCTAACGGCTCACCCCACACACCAAAGGAAGCAGTCTCCAGATTCACATGCTGCTCTTACACCTAGCAGCCCTTCAGCGCACTTGCCATCCCCCAAAAAGAAAAGATCACAGCCCTGAAAGAAAAAAAGAAACCACTTACCCCATTCCAAGGACCAATACTCCCCCACACTCTCAAGTGAAGGAAGCAGCTTCCAGGTCCA
>NW_011149555.1:0-575 GCF_000146605.3 Meleagris gallopavo | reverse complement strand
ATGGAGTGAGTTGTATTTTTTTTTTATTTTATTATTTTTTTTCTTCCTCCATTGTGGAGCTGCTCTCTCTCTTTTTTAGTCAGGGAACCCTGAGCGTACTTAAGGGCTGGTAGGTATTTTGGACCTGGAAGCTGCTTCCTTCACTTGAGAGTGTGGGGCGAGTATTTGGTCCTTGGAATGGGGTAAGTGGTTTCTTTTTTCTTTTCTAGGGCTGTGATCTTCTCTTTTTGGGGGGTATGGCAAGTGCACTGAAGGGCTGCTAGGTGTAAGAGCAGCATCTGAATCTGGAGACTGCTTCCTTTGGGGTGTGGGGTGAGCCCTTAGAATGGGGTGGAGTGATTCCTGCTTGATTTCAGAGCTGTGAGCTCTGCTTTTCTGGAGGATCTCAAGCTGGATGGCTGTAATTAATAGGGCTATGTGCTAATTGCATCCATGCGGTGGGTGTTTTTTTAGGGCATTGTGTGCATCCTTGTTGTGTTTTAAATTCTGTTCTGCGTCTCTTCTGATTTCATTTTGCAGCCTGATGGAGTTGAAGGATTGCCTGGGCTCCTCCAGTCAGTGGTGTGAGATGTGTC
>NW_011149554.1:0-819 GCF_000146605.3 Meleagris gallopavo | reverse complement strand
CTCAGCCTGTGTCTTTCTGAAACCTTTTTCACTTTCCAAATTTTCATAATTACAAAAACATAACATTAACAATTACACTTTCATATGCCATCAAAACAGTTTGTCCCACTCCCTTCAAACCCACAAATCAAACCATACAGTTTTTCAGTTTCCACAAACACCCAGTACTTAGTCTAATGATTAGAATACTCAATTATAAAAACTGGTCCTGTTACTTTGTTTATGTTCCTGGTTTCTTATTCAATGTTCCCTCTGGCTCGCTGGCAATGTCTCTCCAATGAGCCAAAATACAGCCCAGAGGGGTCTATTTCAGAATTTCTTTTGAACATCCTTTGTCCCATAACAGCTTTTTATCCTGGCTGGTCTTAGCTATTGGGTGAAAATCCCTTGTGTTTTGCTGTGTAATGCACAAACTTCCATGGGGCACAGGAGCACTGAATTCCCTGGATAAGATTAGCAACCACTGTCCCCCAGCAAAAACAAGGATTTTTACAAGAATTCTGTTTTGCTGGGGAATAGAATTCATTGCTTCCTCATGGGAAGCACTGAATTCCCTGGGCATGAGTCTTAACCAGGATCCCCCAGCAAAACAAGAGTATTTTAAACAGGGATTGGAATGCCAGAAGTAACACTTTACAACACAAATATTAACAGTTACAAAGACAGACAGTGACTATAACCAAGAAAAAGAAAACTAGTTCAGACCTTTACTCCTCCTACTTGCCACTTTTCTGCCAAGTCCCACCTGGAAGTACAGTGTTACAGTGACTGTAAATGTCCTCCCCACCACAGCTACTGTGCCAGGGCCTTACCTGTTAA
>NW_011149553.1:0-987 GCF_000146605.3 Meleagris gallopavo | reverse complement strand
CCGGCGCAGGGCTCTGTGGCTGTGCTTCAGACCCGAAGCCGGTGCCGGCCTCTGGTGCTAGCGGCTTTAGGCCCCGCAGCCGGCGTCAGCCTTTCGGGCTGCGGATTGAAGTCCCGGGGACAGCGCCGGCTTCTCTGGCTTCGGCTTTAGGCCACAGCAGCGGCGCCGGCCTCTCCGGCTGTGGCTTTGTCTGTAGGCCCTCGGCCTGGTGCCGGCCTCTCTGGCCGTGCTTCAGGCCCGGGGGCTGGTGCCAGCCTGTCAGGACTTGGCTTTAGGCTCCGCGGCCGCTGCCAGTCCGTCTGGCTGTAGATGTGGCTTTAAGCCCTGGCTCTGGTGCTGGCCTCTGTGGCTGTAGCTGTGGCATTATGGCCCAGGGCTGGTGCTGGGCTCTCTGGCCGGAGCTTCAGACTTCAGGGCCGGCACTGGCCTCTCAGGCTGTGGCTTTAGGCCCGAAGCTGGTGCTGGCTGCTTGTGTTGCGGCTTCAGGTTTAGGCCCAGGACTCGTGCCAGCCTCTCAGGCTGGGGCTGGGCTTTAATCCCCAGGGTCGGTGCTGGCCACTCAGGCTGTGGCTTCAGGTCCCGTGCCCGGGGCCGGGCCCTCTAACTGGGGCTGTGGCTTTAAGCTCCTGCACCGGCTGCAGCCTTTTGGCCTCTGGCCCAAAGTCACCAGGGCTGGTGCCAAATTTTAAGAAAACAACAGGAGGGCCACCCAATGGCGTTATCTCAAGTATCAGAACAGGGAAATTAAGGTGACTCCTGTGTAACCAGCCTGGGTCATCCTCTCGTTCAGGCACCTCATGATCACACCCAGGAGATGTTGCCCCCCACATTGGAGGCTGGAAGGATTTGGGCTTCCAAGCAGGCAGCAAGCATTTGGATGAGTCAGCCCTCTGGTTTTTTGTGAGGTTTCTGTGAGACAAGCCCACCTTGGAAAGCCTCCTTGGCAAGGCAGACAGCTGTGTTGTTGGCTGCAGCACTCCACGGGCA
>NW_011149552.1:0-804 GCF_000146605.3 Meleagris gallopavo | reverse complement strand
CCACAAAGATGATCAGAGGGCTGGAGACACCTCTCTTAGAAAGAAATAGTTTGAGGGAACTGGGATGTTTCTGTGGGAGAAGAGAAAGCTCTGGAGATAGCTCATGACAGCCTTCCAAGACTTGAAGGGAGCGCATAAGCAGGAGGGGGCAACGGCTGTTTAGGAGGGTGGATAGGGATAGGACAAGGGGAAATGGTTTTGAAGTGAGACAGGGGAGGTTTAGGTTGGTTATTAGGAGGCAGCTTTTCACGCACAGGGTGGTGACGCACTGGAATGTGTGCTTGAGAGTCACTTGCAGGATGATCTGCTCCATGATCCGTGACCAGCACAGAGGTGAGACTGACATACTGGTAGTTCCCCGCGTCACACTTTCTATCCTTCCTAAGAGGTGTGCTGTCACCTTTTTTCTCCTCACCAGGGACTTGACCTGACTGCCTCGACTTGTGAAATACCATGGAGAGTGGCTCGGTGACTGCAGCGGTGAATTCCCTCGGAACTCTGGGACTCATCTCGTCAGGACCCAAAGACTCGTGGATGTTTGGGTCCTCAGGTGGTCCAGAAGCTGATCTCCCATGGCAGTGTGGGATGGGAAGGGGTCTGTGGGACTGAGGAAGCAATGGCAGTCCCCACCTCACCAAAGCAAAGATGAGGGCTGTGCATAATGAGCAGTTCTCAGACAAGATGGAAGCCAAAATGTTGTTGGGTACCTGAGGCTTCTCTGGTGGTAAGCAACATGGTGCACAGAGTGCAGCCATGTGCTCCGAGCAAGGAGCACAGGTTTGTGCAAGAGGCCCGGATGCAGGG
>NW_011149551.1:0-401 GCF_000146605.3 Meleagris gallopavo | reverse complement strand
TGTCTAACCACATGTCCTTGCCCCAGGATCGGCCGGGGCACGGACAGTCCATTCTTGGGTGGCCCACTGTGCAATCCACAAAGTGAGCCCTCGGTACACAGCCCAACTATCCGTACAGATGTTCAGGATACCATCACCGGCTCCTTACTTATAACCATCCACACGGCTCGCAGTTCTGCCCGTTGGCTGCTCTGACCATCCCCCTCATCAAACCAGATGGTCTCAGTAGAAGGATGGTATGCTATTGCTCTCCACTTGCTCGGATTGCCCCTGCTGGATCCATCTGTGTACCAAGCATCTTCAGGGATAGGGTATTTTCCCTCCTGAGCGGGACTCTTCTGCGGTGGAGCGACCAGTATTCCTTTCGGTGCGTCACTGTGATATGTTAGTGGGCCTAGGAT
>NW_011149550.1:0-417 GCF_000146605.3 Meleagris gallopavo | reverse complement strand
TTTTGTGTGTGTGAACTAACTCAACAATAACTGAGGGCAGGCTGGAGCCCGGAAGCTTGCTGCAGCTTCCAGTTTACCACTGCTTGATATTGTTTGCAGAGACTGTGCTCTTGGGCAGTGTCATTGTAGCAAAACCTCAGTACTGGATGGCTCCCTTGACCTTCTGAGGGTGAGGTGTTCCGTGCCGAGCTCTGCCTTGTGGGCAAGGAGTGTGCTGCAATGCCTTGCTTATCTCCAACAGTCCGGGCTTCCATTGGTTGAGCGGGGAGGACAGGAGAAACTGAAGAGCATTGCAGTCCTTTCTTCTACCAGAAGATGGAATGAATGAGCTACTGGACAGCCTGTGCAGCTAATAGATTTGCTTGGCAAGTAGGAACTTTTCTGTGAGCCTGGAAGGTTTTCTGTTTTGTATTAAAT
>NW_011149549.1:0-371 GCF_000146605.3 Meleagris gallopavo | reverse complement strand
TCTTTCTTTTCCCCCATTTCCTTTCAGAAATGGATGGTTCTCATCAAATTCCCATCCAGAGCCCTACCGGAAACCAAACTCCCCCCCCAACGGGGCCACCGGGTGGACACCGGGACAACCGCTGGCAGTGCCACCACCGGGACAACCGCCTGTCCCCGAAGTTCTCACTGTCACTGTCACCGTGGAGGCACAGAATCACAGAATGGCCCGGTTGGAAGGGACCTCCAGGGTCACGAATCTCCAGCCCCCCCGCCACAGGCACGGCCACAAACCATTTCATAGCAGCCCAGCCTGGCCTTGAACACCTCCAGGGATGGACGGGGCATCCACAGCCTCTCTGGCAGCTGTTCCAGCACCTCACCGCTCTCTCT
>NW_011149548.1:0-350 GCF_000146605.3 Meleagris gallopavo | reverse complement strand
GGAGGTGAAATCTAAGGACAATGTCTTGTACAGTGAGGGGTGCTGAGGCAGTGGCACAGGTTGCCAGAGACATGGTGGATGTGCTGGCCCTTTCAAGGGGAGGCTGGCTCAGACTCTGAGCAACTTGATCTAGCTGTGGATGGTCAGCATGGGGGAGTCGGATCACATCGCAAACCTACCTGCATACAAGCAGCGCACCAACATGGGGTGCATGATGTTCATTACCTGCTGGACACATCTCACACCACTGATTGGAGGAGCCCAGGCAACCCTTCAACTCCATCAGGCTGCAAAATGAAATCAGAAGAGACGCAGAACATAATTTAAAACACAACAAGGATGCACACAAT
>NW_011149547.1:0-437 GCF_000146605.3 Meleagris gallopavo | reverse complement strand
GAAATAGGACATTTTCTCAATGAACTTGCTGTGTCTTACTCCAGAAATACCTGTTTTCTCCCAGAAATAGGACATTTTTCAACCAGAAACATGACATTTTCTCCCAGAAATACCAGTCGTCTGCCTAGAAATATGACATTTTCCCCAGAAGTTGCAGTATTCTCCCCTGATATATGACGTTTTCTCCTAGAAATAACAGTTTCTCCAATTATAGATGACGTTTCTCCCAGAAATACAAGCTTTCTCCATGAAAGATGACATTTTGTGCCAGATATGCCTAATTTTCTCCTGACAAACACAACGTTTCTACCAGAAATTCCAGTTTAGTCCCCAAAAATACGGCATTTTCTCCCAGAAATACCAGTTCTCTGCCCAGAAACATGACTTTTTCTCCCGGATATACCAGTTTTCTTCCTCAAAATATGACCTTTTCTCCC
>NW_011149546.1:0-717 GCF_000146605.3 Meleagris gallopavo | reverse complement strand
ACTGCCCCCAGCTGTGCTCGCAGGGCTGCACCCCGCCCCAGGTGCGGGTTCCACAAAAACAGGAGGGCAAGGGAATGCCCAGGCAAAGGCAAGGGCCAAGAGAACATGGAAGGAAATGCCAAGGATGACGGCCCAGACAATACGGCAGGGAACGCCAAAACTGAATGCCGACATGAATGTGGCAACACAAAGCCAAGGGGTCATTAGGCCAAGAGAATGGGGCAAGGAACACAAAAATCGGAGGACAAGAGAATGTAATAGTGAAAACAGTGCAAGACCAGAGACAAGCAAGACACAGAACAAAGAGGATAGGCAGCCTTCTGGGCACCATGAAGCGCAATTCAGAGCTCTGGGGGAACCCTATTGTGCCGGGCTCTGGAATGGGTAAACGCTGGCGGGTGTGCATCCGCCCTTACCTGCTGGGCAGACAATGACCAGTCAGCAAAGTGAGGTTCCGGGGCATGCCGGGAAATGCACATTCCACTTCCTTGCTGTTTCCACCGAGACCAACACATCTCTCCGTGCACTTGTTACGGCACTTGGGAGCACCGCAGCTCTGCTGCCACCTGTTGGACACAATACAGTCATGAAGGCACTGCCCTGCATCCGGGCCTCTTGCACAAACCCTGTGCTCCTTGCTCGGAGCACATGGCTGCACTCTCGTGCACCATGTTGCTTACCACCAGAGAAGGCTCAGGTACCCAACACCATTTGGCT
>NW_011149545.1:0-507 GCF_000146605.3 Meleagris gallopavo | reverse complement strand
TATTCTATGCGCTCTGGCTCTCCACACAACCGTGGGAGAGTTCAGACTCCGACAGAGATGTATTAGGATCCGGGCGGTGCAGGTAATATTAAGAGGCCATGCGAAACATGGGCCAATTTGCCTGCCGAAACCGCGCCGGGTTACTAATGTGAGACAGTACAGACTCCCGGGTGGGCAGGACGAAATATCAAAAACTGTGCAGGAATTTGAAAAAGTGGGCATTATAAGACCTGCCCTTACAACAGCCCATACAATTCCCACATATGGCCAGTGCGAAAGTTGGATGGCACATGGAGAATGACAGTAGATTATAGGGAATTAAATAAGGACACGCCTCCTATTCATGCAGCCGTACCCAATATTGCTTCCCTAATGGACACATTGAGTAGGGAGATAAAAACCTCTCGTTGTGTCCTACATTTCGCAAATGCGTTCTTCAGTATCCCAATTCCTGAAGAATCGCAAGATCAATTTGCATTCACATGGGGAGGCAGGCAGTGGACCTTT
>NW_011149544.1:0-675 GCF_000146605.3 Meleagris gallopavo | reverse complement strand
ATCTTTGTGGCCCTCCGCTGGACTCTTTCCAAGAGATCCCTGTCTTTTTGTACTGGGGAGCCCAGAACTGGACACAGTACTCCAGATGAGGCCTTACCAGGGCAGAGTAGAGGGGGAGGATCACCTCCCTCGACCTGCTGGCCACGCTCTTCTTAATGCACCCCAGAATGCCATTGGCTTTTTTGGCCACGAGGGCACGCTGCTGGCTCATGGCCAACCTGTCGTCCAGCAGGACGCCCAGCTCCCTCTCTGCAGAGCTCCTCTCCAGCAGCTCATCCCCCAGCCTGTATTGGTGCACGCAATTATTCCTCCCTAGGTGTAAGACCCTACACTTGCTTTTGTTGAACCTCATCCTGTTTCTTACTGCCCAGCTCTCCAGCCTGTCCAGGTCTCGCTGAATGGCAGCACAGCCTTCAGGCGTGTCAGCCAATCCTCCCCAACTTCGTATCATCAGCAAACTTGCTGAGGGTGGCCACTATCCCCTCATCAAGGTCATTGATGAAGATGTTGAACAAGACCGGACCCAGCACAGACCCCTGGGGGACACCACTGGTTACAGGTCTCCAGCCAGACTCTGCACCACCAACGACGACCCTCTGCGCTCTGCCAGTCAGCCAGTTCTCAACCCACCTCACTGTCCACTCGTCTATCCCACACTTCCTCAGCTGTGTTATA
>NW_011149543.1:0-570 GCF_000146605.3 Meleagris gallopavo | reverse complement strand
GCAGGGCAGGTTGAGGGCAGCACTCATGGCGGCTGCAGGTCCTCACAGGGAGCGGAGGGCAGCGCTGAGCTGTGCTGCCTGGTGACAGCGACAGGGCCCGAGGGAACGGCATGGAGCTGTGCCAGGGGAGGGGCAGCTGGGGGTTGGGGAAAGGGTCTGCACAAGAAAGAGGTGGGTATGGTAGGGCTTCCCAGAGCAGTGGGCACGGCCCCGAGCTGCTGCAGATGAAGGACTGTCTGCATTTGGGTGGTCCTCTGTGGAACGAGGGGTTGGACTTGATGATCCTTGTGGGTCCTTCCAACTTGAGATATTCATACAATCATAGAACCACAGTATGGCCTGGGTTGAAAAGGACCACAATGATCATCTAGTTTCAACCCCCCAGCTATGTGCAGGGTCACCAACCACCAGACCGGGCTGCCCAGAGCCACATCCAGCCTGGCCTTGAATGCCTCCAGGGATGGGGCATCCACAACCTCCTTGGGCACCGTGTTCCAGTGCGTCACCAGTGCGTCTGTGTGAAAATCTTCCTTTTAATATTTAACTAAACCTCCTCTGTCTCAGTTTAAG
>NW_011149542.1:0-481 GCF_000146605.3 Meleagris gallopavo | reverse complement strand
TTTGTCTCGGTTCAGGATCAAGGACTGTATGTCCATAAGGCTTCCAAAAGTTGAGGCAAGTGCTTCCTTCCCTGTCTGGCACCTCATGCCTGCTCTTCCTCAGGTGTGCAGCACCACTCCACACTCACAGCAGGAGCGTACACGTGGTGCTCGTCTGAAAAAAAGTGTCAGCTGGAATATTGACGTAAGACTCCAGCTAACGTAACATAGTAGGTGCAGCAAGTACAGTCTATGCAAATACATTCCCCCTGTATTCTCAGAAGTGTTAGTCTCTTATTCTTGTCTACTTTTGCTTCAATCCTGCCTGCAGTGGCTTTGTAACCAGCTCTTTGCCATTCAGCTGGCTCCTTGCAAAACTCCCTCGTGTCCTGATTGTACTGCTGAAATTAAGACTGTTCTCGGGAGATAGATCAATTGCCTGCTTCCTATTCGTAATTAGTTCTTGAGACCACAACAGCTGCCTGCAAGCATAAGGAGAGCA
>NW_011149541.1:0-380 GCF_000146605.3 Meleagris gallopavo | reverse complement strand
AACCTGATCTCCCATGGCAGTGTGGGAGTGGGAAGGGGGTGGTGTGGGACTGAGGAAGCAATAGCAGTCCCACCTCACCAAAGCAAAGATGAGGGCTGTGCATAATGAGCAGTTATCAGACAAGATGGAAGCCAAAATGTTGTTGGGTACCTGAGCCTTCTCTGGTGGTAAGCAACATGGTGCACAGAGTGCAGCCATGTGCTCCGAGCAAGGAGCACAGGTTTGTGCAAGAGGCACGGATGCAGGGCAGTGCCTTCATGACTGTATTGTGTCCAACAGGTGGCAGCAGAGCTGCGGTGCTCCCAAGTGCCGTAACAACTGCATGGAGAGATGTGTTGGTCTTGGTGGAAACAGCAAGGAAGTGGAATGTGCATTTCCCG
>NW_011149540.1:0-489 GCF_000146605.3 Meleagris gallopavo | reverse complement strand
TGGGCTAGAGACCGAGGGGTGGATTTAACTATGGATGCTATTGCGCAATCATTCATGACTGTGACACATGTGCCACAATTAAACAAGCCAAGAGAATGAAACCTCTCTGGGAGGAAGGGTGATGGGAAAAGTACAAATATGGGGAGGCATGGCAGGTTGATTCTATCACCTTGCCACGATCTCGTAATGGTAAGCGTTATGTGCTCACCATGGTGGAGGCAACAACTGGGTGGCTTGAAACCTATGCAGTACCCCACGCTACTGCCCGAAATACCATATTAGGTCTTGAGACACAAGTCCTGTGGCGACATGGTACCCCAGAAAGAATTGAGTCAGATAATGGGACTCATTTTAAAAATTCTCTTGCAGATACCTGGGCTAAAGGTCATGGTATTGAGTGGATTTACCATATTCCCTACCATGCACCAGCCTCAGGTAAGATTGAATGATACAATGGGTTGTTAAAACTATGCTGAAAGCAATGGGAGG
>NW_011149539.1:0-538 GCF_000146605.3 Meleagris gallopavo | reverse complement strand
TCTTGAACCACACAGGCGTCCTCTTCAGCTCCAAATGCAGCTCATTCTTCGGAGATGGAGCAGGTGAGTGTCTTCCGTTTGCGTGCCCGTGTCCACCGCTGCCGTAACCCGTTGTGCGCTTTTTGGGGACCGAAAAGTTGCTCATTTGACACAGGGCCTCTGGTCCCGCCTGGAGGCCCCCGTTACAGGGGAACCCCCATCCCCTGTCGTGCCATAAACTGCCCGATGGCCAGCTCTTTTTCCTCAGGTGGCTGGGCATCGTAGCTCAAGTCACCCGAGGAGGCTTTTTTCTTCTCCTAGGGACTGTAAAGTTCTCTGAGTTCCAGGTTCCCATTGGCATTTGCTGCGTTATTCGTAGCCTGGCTCTTTTGGGAGTACTTTGAAGTTTTTGATCGTCTTGCAGCTGTTTCCGTCATTGCAGTAAAATATGATGAGGTTGCCGGTCGATCTTGGCAAAGGCCGCCCAGCCCGTGTGAGATGGTTGAACATTTGTTTCTGGGACACCCGCATGGGGCCCTGTCAGGGGGTGTCCGTGGGG
>NW_011149538.1:0-611 GCF_000146605.3 Meleagris gallopavo | reverse complement strand
ACTGCAGGGAGAGATGTTGGGCAGCCCAAATTCGCCCTGCACAGCCTTTGTGTCGCGACTTCGCTCCCTGTCTCTGCCCCATCTCTGCACCCTGGAGCTGTGCCTTGCAGCAGCTGCTTCCCGCATCTCCTTCTTGTGTCACCCATAGACCCCATCATACCTCTGTGCCACCAGCTGTGCCCTGCAGACCCTGCTCTGACTGCAGAGCAGTACTTAGGAGCATCTCCCTGTCTGCAGGAACCGTGCAACAGCTCAGACACAGCCCGATGTGGCCAACAAAAGGGATTCTGGAGCTCTCTGTAGGCAGAGGAGTGGCTATGGGTCTTTTCTGACCCATACTTGATTATCTATAAGGAAGCTGAAAAAGTTTTCTTTGACAAGAAATCTACCATTGCATGAAGTTTCAAATAGAGATTTGGTAGCTTTTGCTCTGAAAGTGTACAAAGCTTGCGGAGATGCAGAGTCCTAGGGCGTATGTGGAAATGGATACAGCGCATAGTGGTACCGTACGGCTTTCTATCCATGTTTTTGAAATGAAGCTCATCTGTCTGAATGGCGTATTTCCGACATACAAAGCACTTCTATCGTTACAGTTAATCCACAACAAAATA
>NW_011149537.1:0-771 GCF_000146605.3 Meleagris gallopavo | reverse complement strand
GCGGTAGTTTTGAAGAAAACAGGTTATGCCTGGGAGAAAATACCATCTTTTTTGGAAGCACAGGCCCAATTTCCAAGTGAAATGTGGTATTTCTGGGAGAAAATGACAAGTACGTGGGAGAAAAGTGGACAATAGTGGGAAAGACTGACTTCTCTTGGAGGGCAAGTGTGGTATTTTTTGGTGTGAAAAAGGGGGTCCTTTTGGGGAGAAAAACGGGGTGTAGATGGGAGAAAATGTCCTGTTGAGGAGTGCCCTAGCAGTATTTTTGAGAGAAAAGGGAAGGTACTTGTCAGAAAAGTGCTCTTTCTGGGAGAGAGTAGCATAGTTGGTTGGAAAATGCCACCCATGTGTGAGAAAGCTGCTTTGTTTCCGGGAGAAAATAGCATTCTTTGGGGAGAAGATGTCCTCTTTGGATGGAAAAGTAGTATTAGTGGGAGAAGCTGTCCAAAGTTTGGGCCCAAGGTAGCATTACTGGGAGGTAATGTCATTGTATTGGAGAAGGGAGGTATTTCTTGGGGAGAATGTGTTCTTTTTGGAAGCCAACGGTGTACTTTGGGGGGAAAAAGCGGCCTTTCTGGGAGAAAGCGTCCTAGTTTGGGGAGAAAGTGTCATAGTGCGGAGTGTAGTGTAGCTGATTAGTGGGAATTGGGAGGTATTCCTAAGAGAACTGTCATTTCTGGGTGAAAAGGTCTTATGTGGGGGGAAAAGTGAGGAATGTGTGAGAAAGCTGGTGTTTCTGGGAGTAATGCATCTTTGGGGCTAGAAATGGTC
>NW_011149536.1:0-331 GCF_000146605.3 Meleagris gallopavo | reverse complement strand
ATCCAGGCAGTTCCTCCACCAGTCAGGGTCATTATCATGCATCCATCACGCAGCTTACGTGACTTTTGTTTTCTTCTCTTGGTTCTCCGCTTTGCTTTCTCTTGCCATTTATCTTGCTCCACAGCTTCTGCTTGGAATATTCTTTCTTGTAGTCCCAAAATCCTCTCCTCCCTCTCCCCCCCCCCTTTTTTTTTTTTCGTTTTATTTAGCAAACTCTTACCATACTAATAATAACATCATGGCACTAATCACATTTGTAACATCATCATGCCAGCATCCCAACTGCCTGCTTTAGAGCTTTCTCCTTCATTTTGGGTAACACTTTGTAACA
>NW_011149535.1:0-457 GCF_000146605.3 Meleagris gallopavo | reverse complement strand
TTTTTTCTTTGTCTTTTTTTTATTTGTATTTTGTTAGTTCTCTTCTTACCTGTTCCTTTCTTTGCTTTCTTTTCCTTTTTCCCAAGTGTTTGACTTGCCTCTGAACCAAATGTTGAGCCCTTTGGACTTAACTGTATCCCATTTGTGAAGGTCCTTATCCTAATCCTTCGGAAGTAACGCTTAATGTTTGGTCGTAACTAATAATGGTAGCTCTCTGCCCTCGTGCTTTATGGCTGATCTTTAACCCCGATAGAAAAATGTAACCCTCAGCTGTAACCCAGCATGTTAACTGTCTGCTCTTACGCCTGACGCTTCCTCCCAAGTTGAACTCATGTCACTAATTCAAATGCACAATCTTCAATTCGTAACTCGAAAGCAAGCAGGTCATATGTAACCCTCACCAAATGGACAGCCCGGAACCGTTTGCTGTGAACATAACTGGGAAAGCCTTAACCCT
>NW_011149534.1:0-495 GCF_000146605.3 Meleagris gallopavo | reverse complement strand
TCCAGCAGCACAGCCTGGGCCTGCCGCAGCGCGGAGCTCCAAGCGAAGAGGTAAGCAGGTGCTGTGGGCACCGCCCGTGCTGAGCTGCTGCCCTTTTCAAGCACGCTGAGTTTGCTTAGGGTTTTGCTTTTGCTTTTTTCCTTCTCTGAAGAGGGGGAAATGGGGTTGAAGGCTACAAAGTGCCAAGGCAGTGAGGTGCCAGAATGTGCGAGCCCGTCTCTTTCCGTTAACTCCACGGTGGGCTTCTGCACGTCCCACTGGAAATGTCATTCACTCAGAAGCTTCCTAGTCCAATTTCCTTTGTCTGCTTCTATGGCACCCATGTTTCTGCAGTTTTGCTGTTGGCAAAACAAATTCATCTTTTGTCTTGCCTTATAGCAAGAAGACAGCGACGAAAAGAGAGGGGCATGGAACTGAAGAAGGCCTCTCTGAGAGCTGCTGCTGCACGTGCAGAGGTGAGTCCTTGGTGAGCACAGGCACGGCTCCTGTTGTTCT
>NW_011149533.1:0-407 GCF_000146605.3 Meleagris gallopavo | reverse complement strand
ATAGTAGCAACAAGAATCAGATCTGGCGTAACAAACATGCAGGAGCATTGTCCCTATCCTGCCTGGATTTGGTCATCCAAAGACACAGTGCTGTTCTGATCTTCACCAAGTTAAAGGAAGGTGGCACTGCTAGTGAGCCAAGGATTGGGTCGGTGGACCAGCTCCTGTGTCCAGTCCACGGCTGAGGTGTCCAGGCAATGGGTTACAGGAAGTGAGCAGACTCTTATGCTCCTCTTTGGCAAGACTGTAGTGCAAGTCTGGCAAGTTTATAAAACTGCTGGAGCCGTCTCGGTTGTGGTGTTTGTCCTCTGCTGATTTTTCCCTTGAAATAGCTGCAGAAACAGCAAACATAGTCTGCTCCTTGATTGCCCTCACTGTTGGTTGAGCTGCTCAAGAGAGCCTGCTTT
>NW_011149532.1:0-490 GCF_000146605.3 Meleagris gallopavo | reverse complement strand
AAACCCTCCTGACTTTCTCTTGACTGACTTAAGAGTCTAACACATTCAATGCGGATTTTTAAGGAACACCCAAAACACTGTCACAGGAAAGGAGGGAGTTGCTCTTTTTACCTATCAAACCTTGCACATCTTTGAGTGTCTGCAACAACTGCAATGTATGAAGGCACCCTCAAGAAGTGGAGGGCAATGATGGCAGCATACTTACATGAATCCTTGATGAAATAGCTACAGTCCTGACAAAAACCTCCCAGCAGTATATACTGATCTGAAATTCTTGGGCAACTCTTTGCAAAAGGAACTTCATGCTTAGTATTTTTATTTCAGTACTTGCTTGCTGGTGTCACCTGTGGTAAGCTAGCTGGATAAACCTCGATTGGCAGTTCCTCAGGTGTGCTACTGGCTAATTTCTCACTGATCATTAGAAACAGAAAGTTAATTCTGCTGGGAATTTAGCCATCTTCTGCATCTCCTTCTTCTCCTGATCTCTGTC
>NW_011149531.1:0-496 GCF_000146605.3 Meleagris gallopavo | reverse complement strand
TTTTCTTTCCAGTCAGAGTGAGAATTGCACTGGGAGGTGTATGAACCTGGTTGTGCCTGTACATAAAGAGAACAGCAGCAGAGCCTCACAGGTGACTGCTGCCAGCTCTCGTTGTAGCCAGGAGCACGTAACTGTGCCAAATCCCTTGTGATGGGTTTGATTTCATTTTTGCCAGAGAAATCCTTGTAGGTACTGCAGGTACTGCAGCAGGGTGATGAGCTGAGATGAAGATATGGGTTTTAGTAGTGCTTTAAGTTGAGTGGAGGAACGTTTGAATGAGGGTTATGTGCTTTCTTTGGGACCATAAGGTTTTTTTGCGGAGGGAAAGAGCCAGCTTTTCATGGGCTATATGTAGCCTTTGGCAAGGGCAGACAATGCAATCTGTCAGTGCCATTGGAGGTGCTTCAGGTTTGTAAACTTGTCCTTTATTTTTTAGGTCAGACGTTTGGAGCATGGGTGCACTGCGGTATGCTCTGTTGTGTGGGCTTCTTCCTTT
>NW_011149530.1:0-895 GCF_000146605.3 Meleagris gallopavo | reverse complement strand
GTTTTCCATCTGGTCCTCTAAAGTCACTTGTCAGGGAATTGCCACTGCACAGTGTTCTGCTTCCAGCTCATCTTGCTGGCAATGACTGCGGCAATGACTGCAGCAGGATTACTCCTCACCTGTTGACTTGTACCAGGCCAGCTTACTTCAAGATGTATTTTCAGCTCTTTTTTCCTTCTCCTCTCCTCTGCTGAAGGACACATGCTAAAGAAGGTGGGGATGAAGTATGGGTTGACTTTGACCATGTATGGCTGAGGAATAGTTCAAATAGGTAAATTTCCTTAGTGTCTGTCCTGCAAAAGCAGTTCTTACTCAAGGTCAGTGGCTTGGCCCTACTATCCTTGGCCAGCCAGGAGGGATTGCATTTCCCCCTGAGAAAAGCAGGCCCTTGAGCTTTGGTCTAGACCTCAGAGAGAGTTCCCAGGCTAAAATATAAGTATGATCGCACTGACATACCTCTATTTTTGTTTTGTTAAGCATATTCTGCTTAGAGAGATGAAATTTAGAAGATGCTTTCTTAAATCATTTATTTCTGTATTCTGCTCAGAGATGTGCAGACTTAAGAGCAGGCACTGGAAACTGCCGGGCCCAAAGAATGTTTGTGCACAAAATTCAGTTGCTCAGCCTAAAGTCAGCACTTCTTTTGGGGGGATGTGAGGGATAAGAGGAAAGCCAGCTTTAAAAGTGTCCCAGGAAGGCAAGCATTACTGTGTGAAGTACCAAAGAAGGAGCTGGGATTGTAAAGCCCCTTCTTCAAGTGGTGCAAGATTCCTGGGGCTGGCATTATTGCTCCTTGTCATGGCTTTGTAATTTTGCTATTGGTAATCTACATCATAACATCATGTGGAACACAGGTAAGAAGAAGAACTACATGGCGCAGAGGACCTCACTGTCA
>NW_011149529.1:0-868 GCF_000146605.3 Meleagris gallopavo | reverse complement strand
AACACAACAGGCATAATGTGTCCTGATTTAAAAAAACAATCTGCAGAGATGCTACTCTGGACTAGAAGTCATGCAGCAGCTCATGGAATCTTTGTGAATCCATAATTGTGATCCCTTATTGATTGAGTGCAACCACAAAAGACTTGGAGCGCCGAGCTGGGGCGACTCGGAACGCTGCCCTGTGACGCCGCGCACTGCAGCCGCTGCCTCCTCTTCCTCTCAGTCACAGAGTCACAGAATCACAGAATTATAGGGGTTGGAAGGGACCTCTAGAGATCATCGAGACCAACTCCCTGCCAAAGCAGGTTCCCTACACCAGGTCGCACAGGTAGGCGTCCAGGCGAGACTTGAATATCTCCAGAGAAGGAGACTCCACAACCTCCCTGGGCAGCCTGTTCCAGTGCTCCGTCACCTCACCGTGAAGAAGTTCTTACGCACATTCGTGCGAAACTTCCTGTGCTGCAGCTGATGTCCGTTTCCCCTCGTCCTGTCTCCTCGTACCACTGAAAAGAGACTGGCCTCACCGCTATGGCCACCACACCTCAGATATTTATAAACCTGGATCAGGTCCCCTCTCAGTCGTCTTTTCTCAAGGCTAAACAGACCCAGTTCACTCAGCCTTTCTTCATAGGGGAGATGCTCCAGGCCCTTCGCCATCTTTGTGGCCCTCTGCTGGACTCTTTCCAAGAGATCCCTGTCTTTTTTGAACTGGGGAGCTCAGAACTGGACACAGCACTCCAGATGAGGCCTTACCAGGGCAGAGTAGAGGGGGAGGATCGACCTCCCTCGACCTGCTGGACACGCTCTTCTTAATGCACCCCAGAATGCCATTGGCCTTTTTGGCCTACGAGGGCCACACTGCTGGCTC
>NW_011149528.1:857-4043 GCF_000146605.3 Meleagris gallopavo | reverse complement strand
ACCCAACCGCTGTAGGATCCCGTGGTTCTGTGATCTTTAGGGTTCCTCCAACCCAACTGCTGTAGGATCCGCGAATTTATGATCTTTAGGTTCCTCCAACCCAACTGCTGTAGGATCCCGTGGTTCAACCATCTTTGGGGCTTCTTCCAACCCAACCATTGTAGGATCCGTGGATTTATGATCTTTAGGGTTCCTCCAACCCAACTGCTGTAGGATCCCACGCTTCTATGCTCATTAGGGACTCTCCCAACCCAACCTTTTGAGGATTTCACAATCTTAAGACCTTTAGGGCCCATCCCAACCCAAACGTTGTGGGATTTCATGGTTTTAGGGTCTCGAAGGCCTCTTCCAGCCCCACTGTTGGTTCTGTGATCTTCAGGGTTCCTCCAACCCAACTGCTGTAGGATCCCATGGTTCTATGAACTTTAGGGCTTCTCCTCACCCAACCTTTTGAGGATTTCACGATCCAAGGATCTCAAAGGCCCACCCCAACCCAACAATGGTAGGATCCCATGGATTCCTATGACCTTTAGGATTCCTCCAACCCAACTACTGTAGGATCTCACGGTTCTATGATCATTAGGGACTCTCCCAACCCAACCACTGTAGGGTCCCATGGTCCTACGACCTTTAGAGCCTCTTCCAACCCAACCGTTCCACAATATTTGTGCCACCAAGGAGATGCAGAAGGGCCTCAACCCATCCCTTCTCCTTCCTCCCATTTCCTTCCCTGCTTTTCACCCTTCCTCCTCAGAATTGAGGACCGGAACCTACAAACAAAACATCTGATGGAACTTCCTGCCCTAAAAACGATGGAAGCACCCAAACGTTTCCCCCGGGAGGTTCCTCGTCGTTCCACTTTCAAACCGACTTAATTAAGGGGACGATGATTTAACAGAGAGAGCGACAGACGACGATTTTCCCCTTTTGGCTTAATTACGAGCGCGAGTTGGAAGAGAGAAGGAAAATTGAGTGGCAAAGATTCCCTTTCACACAAGAGATGCCCCGGAGATATTTCCTTTGCTCTTTTATCATCAGAGCTGGGATCATCTCGTATTCTTAGCCTAATTGCTGCAGCTTAATTAGGATAATAGTTGATAATAGCGGCTTATGCAAAGCGGCGAGTGCGGAAACGATGGAAAACCAGGAAGAAAAATCGGTGTAAAAAGGTGAAATTAAGCAGAAAAGTGCCAATAATAATGAGAAGGGGACGGAGGGAGCTTTGGAATGGGGAGTGTGTGGTGTTCCCATAGGGGTGGGAGTTCCTCAAAGAAAGGAATTGGTTTCGCCTTCAGGAAATGAAAATTATTCCCCTTGTTTGGGATGATGGAAAAAAACTCTTTTTCTGAAGAGGGTATTTGTGCCATAAGTGGGAAAACGTCCCCAAATCTGCTGGAAATGAGCAAAGGAAATTGAAGTTTGGGACTCTCTGTGCCAGAAATGGGAAAAAGTCCCAGATTTGTGGGAAATGTGGAAGGGAGATCGATTGGGGAATGAAGTCGGGTTCTTGGGGAACGATCCTTCGGGATTTTGGGGAGCAAAGCGTTGGATTTAGGGGAACACTGGGTTCAAAAGAATAAACCGTTGTTTATCCGGGGGGGTTTGGGGGAATGAAGAGATTTTGGGGAACAATCCATTGAGTTTAGAATGACCCACAGCTTTGGGGGAACAAAGCTTTGAGTTTTGGGGAACGATCCATTGGATTTTTGGGGCACAAAGTGTTGAGTTTTGGGGAATTAAGCATTGGGATTTGGGGAGTGATCCATTGGGTTCAGAGTTATCCATTACTGGGGTTTTGGTTTTTTTTTGGGTGCAATCCATTGGGTTTTGGGGAATGAAGAGTTTGGGGGAACGACCCGTTGGGTTCAAAATCATCTATTTTTTGGGGGGAGGACCGACCCACTTTTGGGGACTGAAACACTGGGGCTTGGGGTACAACCCACTCGGAATTTTACCGGAGTTTAGTTCCGACCTTGGTTTTGGGTACATCCGTAGGTTAGGGATTAGAGTTTTGGGGAACGATCCATTGGGTTTTTGGGGAACGAAGCATTGGGTTTTCAGGGCTTGACACCATTTTTGGCTTTTTTCCCCCCAAACTCCCATGGACAGCACTATTTCCCCTTTTGCAGCACTGTTTTTTTTTTGGCTGAACAATTCCTTTTTTCGCCTTGAAACGAGAAGAAAACCCTCAAGCCCTCCCCGCCCTCGATCCCAATTAGCAGCGCGCGCTGACGAGCCCTCAAGCGCCGCATCCCCTCCCCCAATTAGTGGGGCCGTGCTAACGAAGTCAGACAGCGCCGTTTTTCACACTCCCTCGTCAAATTAATGACAAACCCCATCCCTAATGACCCTCCCCCGCCCCCCCCGGCCCTGAATGCCCTATAGGGTCCTTGAGTGCTCTAAGGACCCCTGAGTGCTCTATAGGGCCCTTGGGTCCTCTATAGGATCCTTGAGTGCTCCGTGGGGCCCCTGGAAGCTCTATAGGGCCCTTGGGTGACCTACGGGGCCTTACAGTGCTCTATGAGGCCCCCGGAGGCCCTATAGGTCCCCTGGGTGTCCTATAGGAGGCTCTATAGGGTCCCTGAGCGCCCTTCGAGACCTTTAAGTTCTCTGTGGGGACCCTGAGTGCTCTGTATGGCCGTTGGGTACCATATAGGGCCCTCGGGTGCTCTGTGGGTCCCCTGGGAGGACCATAAAGATCTTGGGTGACCCATAGGGCCCTCGAGTGCTCTATAGGGTCTCAGAGGGTTCTGTAAGGCCCTCGAGTGCCCTATAGGCCTCTGAAAGCTGCATGGAACCCACAGTTGCTCTGTAGGGCCTTTGAGTGTCCTGTAGGATCTTTGGTTGCTCCGCGGGGCTCCCGGCTGCTCTGTAGGGCCTTTGGAAACTCTATGGGGTCACTGGTTGCCCTATGGGGCTACTCTTCATCCTATGGGGCTGCTGAGTTCCCTATAGAGCCCTTGGAGGTTCTACAGGGCCTTTGGGTGCCCAAATTTGGGCCATTTTGGGGACCGCTTGGGACTCTTCCGCTTGGGTCTGACCCAAGCCTTCAAAACTCACTTTCTGACCCCAAACCGTTGCTTTCTGACCCCAAAAACGATGGATGGCTTTGGGTGCCGAATCCCACACGGTTAATGGAGATTTCTGAGGTGGTGAGGTGAAAAAAATGAGTATTTCCCCCCGCCC
>NW_011149528.1:0-379 GCF_000146605.3 Meleagris gallopavo | reverse complement strand
AATCGCAGGTGTATTAATCCCAGCAAGGGGAACAGAAGAGAAGCCAAAAAAGAGAAGAAAAAAAAAAAATCTATTTTTAAAGGGAAAAAAACCAAATTCCCCATTTTTTCCCCATTCTGCAGCTTAATTTTGCATAATTAAGCCAAAACGAGCCTAATTAAAACCCCAATGCATTCTGTTCTCGCAGCGGATCGTTACCCAAAATCGTCACGACGTCGGTCAGTGATGAGGATTCTTCCGGCTGCAGAGCTACAAATTAGCAGCAAATGAGTTTAATTAGCAGCACAGCCCCCCCATGCCACGCTTAATGACCCGTGGCGGGGGCTGATAACGAACACGGCGATAACGAACGCGAGCCAGCCTTCATCTATCAGAGCTG
>NW_011149527.1:0-540 GCF_000146605.3 Meleagris gallopavo | reverse complement strand
ATTGCCATACTGTTGGGGAGACAACTGGTATTTTTGGTAGAAAATGTAATATTTCAGGAGGAAAGGTGCAATTCCTGGGAGAAAACGTCATTTTGGGGGAGAAAATTGCCGTTTCGGAGGGAAAATGGCCTACTTCCGGGCGAAAACTGGTATTTCTGGTAGTAAAACGCTGAGTTTTTGGTGAGAGAACTGGAATTTCTGGTTCAAAATGTACTATTTTGGGGGAGAATCCTGGTATTTCAGGCAGAAGACGTCATATTCCTGGGGAGAAAATCTGGTATTTCTGGGAGAAAATGTCATGTTTCTGGTTGAAACATGGTACTTGTGGGAGGAAACTGCAGTTCCTGGCGGAAAATGGCATGTTTTTGGGAGAAAACTGGTATTTGTGGTGGAAAATGTTGTATTTTTGAGATAAAACTGTCACTTGTTGGAGAAATACCATATTTTTGGGGAGAAAACTGCCATTTCTGAAAGTTAAATGCCATATTTCCGGGAGAAAACTGGTATTTCTGGTAGAAAACGCTGATTTTGTTGTGAGAG
>NW_011149526.1:0-1150 GCF_000146605.3 Meleagris gallopavo | reverse complement strand
CATTTTGTTCCAGAAATACCAGCTTTCTCACCCAAAACACGTTTCCTACCAGAAATACAAAGATTCTCCCCCAAGAATGTGACATTTTCTGCCAGGAATTGCAGTTTTCTCCCAGAAATATCACATTTTCTCACAGAAATACCGGTTTTCCCCTCCGAAAATAGGACATCTTCTCTCAGAACGGCAGTTTCCCCCCCCAAAATACGCCATTTTCACCCAGAAATTGCAGTATTCTCTCCTGAAATATCACGTTTTCTTCCAGAAATAGCAGATTTCTCCATGAAATATGACATTTTGGAACAGAAATACCAGTTCTCTCACAACAAAATCAGCGTTTTCTACCAGAAATACCAGTTTTCTCCCGGAAATACGGCATTTAACTCTCAGAAATGGCAGCTTTCTCCCGAAAAATATGGTATTTTCTCCAACAAGTGACAGTTTTATCACAAAAATAAGACATTTTCCACCACAAATACCAGTTTTCTCCCAAAAATGTGACGTTTTGTACCAGAAATGCCTGTTTTCTCACCAAAAACTCAGCGTTTCCTAACAGAAATAACAGTTTTCGCCCGCAAGTAGGCCATTTTCTCTCAGAAATGGCAGTTTTCTCCCCCAACATGACGTTTTCTCCCAGGAATTGCACCTTTCTTCCTGAAATATTACATTTTCTCACCAAAAATACCAGTTGTCTCCCCAACAATATGGCAATATCTCCCAGAAATACCAGCTTTCCCACCCAAAACACAACGTTTCCTACCAGAAATACCAGGATTCTCCCCGAAATAGGACATTTCTGCCAGGAATTGCAGTTTTCGGCCAGAAATACCACATTTTCTCACAGAAATACCAGTTTTCCCTCCGAAAATAGGTCATTTGTCCTAGAAAGTGGAGTTTTTCCCCAAAATACGCCATTTTCACCCCAGAAAATTGCAATATTCTACCCAGAAATATCACATTTTCACCCAGAAATACCAGCTTTCTCCCTGAAATATTACATTTTGTTCCAGAAATACCAGCTTTCTCACCCAAAACACGTTTCCTACCAGAAATACCATGATTCTCCCCCAAGAATGTGACATTTTCTGCCAGGAATTGCAGTTTTCTCCCAGAAATATCACATTTTCTCACAGAAATACCGGTTTTCCCTCCG
>NW_011149525.1:0-478 GCF_000146605.3 Meleagris gallopavo | reverse complement strand
TTTGTTGGCTGTACTCTGGATGCACTCGCACAGCTCCACTGTCTCCCTCGCACTGAGGACTCCACCATCTGGACGCAGCACTGCAGGTGAGGCCTGACCAGCGCAGAGCAGAGGGATGGGGATCTCCTCCCTTGGCCCGCTGACTGCGCATCTTTGGATGCAGCCCAGGATACGGTTGGCTTTCTGGGCTGGAAGGGCCCATTGCTGGCTTGTGTCCAGCTCCCACCCACCAGTACTCCCAGGCCTTATGGAGCAGGACTACGCTCAGTCCTTTCATACCCTAGCATGTTTTGGTGGTGGGTGTTCCCTCATCCCAGCTACTGACCCTGCACTTGGATTTGTGCCCACTGCTCAGCCTGTTGAGGTCTCTGTGGATGGCATCCCGTCCCTCTGCTGTGTCACTGCAGCCCACAGCTTGGTGTCCTTAGGGTGCACTCAACCCCACTGTTGATGTCCCTGGTGAAGGGGAAACCCAGAT
>NW_011149524.1:0-388 GCF_000146605.3 Meleagris gallopavo | reverse complement strand
AGTTCGAGGCTCCAAACAGAACTTGATGGGTGGAGACAGTGGAGTTCAAAGGCTTGGAGAGGGGTGGGGGGAGTGCTGCTTCTCTTAAGTGCCTGTATACTAATGCGCGTAGCATGGGAAATAAACAGGAAGAGCTGGAGTTCTGCGTGCGGTCCTGAGGTCATGATCTCACTGCGATCACAGAGATGTGGTGGGACAGTTTGCATGACTGGAATGTTGTCATGGAGGGCTATGTGCTTTTTAGGAAAGATCGGCTGGCTAGGCGGGGTGGTAGAGTTGCTTTTATGTGAGAGAGCAGCTAGAATGTATTGAACTTCACTTGGGGGAGAGTGATGTAGCAGTGGAGAGCTTATGGGTGAGAATCAAGGGGCAAGCTGGTAAAGGTGAC
>NW_011149523.1:0-1250 GCF_000146605.3 Meleagris gallopavo | reverse complement strand
CCCCCTTTCCTCCCCCCTTTCCTCCCCCCTTTCCTCCCCCCTTTCCTCCCCCCTTTCCTCCCCACTTATTTCCCTTTCTATTCCCACCCCTTTTTTTGCCCTGTTTTTTTCCCTCCCCTTTCCCGCCCTTTTCCCACTTGTTTTCTGCCCTTTTCCTTCCTTTTTTTCTGCCCTTTTCCCTCCCCTTTGCTGCCTCTTTTCTCCCTTTTTCCCTTCTCTTTCCCATCCTTTTTCTCTCGCCTTTCTCACCCCTTTTCCACCCCTTTCCCGTCTTTTTCCCGCCCCTTTTCCCACTTTATTCCTTTCTTTTTCATTCCCTTTTCCCACTTTTTTGCCCCTTTCCCGCTTTCTTTCTCCATCGTCCCGTTATCTTCCCATCCCAATTCCATTTTCGTCCCTCATCCCCATTTCCACCCATTTCAATGCCCATTTCCTCCCCTGTCCCGTTTTTCCCCCATCCCAATTTCCTTCTCCTCTTTCTCTCCCCATTCTCCTCCCTTTCTCTCCTTTTTTTCCTCTAGTCTCCCTTCATGCCTCCCCGTCCCCCTTCCTTCTTCCCTCCCCCGTCCTCATTTCCCCTTCCCCCTTCCCACGTTTCCCTTTTCTCCTTCCCCTCTCCATCCCCATTTCCTCCCCTCTCTCCCTGTCCCACTTTGTGTTTTCCTCCCCATCCCCTTTATCCCCCTTTTCACTTCTCCCCGCAGGTCCCTTTTCCCTCTTCCTCCCATCCCAATTCCATCCCCCCCGTCCCTTTTTTCCCCTTTTCCTCGGGCTCTTTCTCCAACCAGCCTTGTTAGCTGCCCAGTCTCTGGAATGGAGTTCAGCTCCTACTGAAGGATTCTGCCTGTCCTATTGATGCCAGCTTTGCCATCACCTCCGATGCTGGCCAAAAAAAAACAACCAACCAAACAAAAGACAAAATGGATGTGCTGATGACTGAATTATTGATTTAGTTATTTACAGACATTGCGAAGCAATCAGCAGAGGTTTGCTGGGTGTGGAGAAGCTTTGCTTGTTTTGCTTCGTCTCTTTCCAACTGCCGTAACTTCCTCGGCGGCGGACAGGTGCAGTTCCGCGGAATGGCCACGAGGTGGCAGCAGACACCGCGGAAAGACCTTTTCTGCCAGCCTCTAAGCGGGACTCGGCGGCAGACAGCGGCAGCTGACTGGGAGGAGCCGCATCCAGGGCTGAGCTCGTTGAAGGGCTGGCAATCGCAGGGCTCGCATCTCTGCCCGGGTTTCCAGTGTCAC
>NW_011149522.1:0-377 GCF_000146605.3 Meleagris gallopavo | reverse complement strand
ACATGTATCTGATGCATAATCTTTGGGGAAAGTGATAATTGTTGATTGAATGGTTTTTGTTCCTTTTAATTTACGATAGGTTTTAATGTCAACAAGGAAATGAGTAATAGTAACTGAAAACTGCTGTTGACCAACTCTTTTCTCCTGCCACGTTATGGAGGAAACTAAATGTAAAGTCACTGTATGTACAGATAAAAAAAAAAAAGAAAGTAAGAGATTTTGTCAATGTTTGTCCCTCACAAAAGGAATGCTCAGTTATTTGAAGCTGCCTGAGAAATCTCCACTCTCTCACTCTACACGTTGTTAAGCACGCCTCGAAGGACAGTTGAAGAATTTTATGTAGGAGGGTGTAAAAGTGGAAAGTGCAGATGATTTTG
>NW_011149521.1:0-816 GCF_000146605.3 Meleagris gallopavo | reverse complement strand
GTGCAGGCAGAGTGGAAAGGAATGTACACTGACTTGCAAGCGAGGGCATCTCATTCACAAGTCTCTGGTTAGCAAAGGCATCTCGTTTACGAGTCTCCCTGCGTAAGTGATTTTATTTGCAAGGGGATCTTCAAATTTCAGATCTCTTGGTCTCTAAAACACAGTCAGCCCCTGGCCCCCTAGCAGTCCATTTCCCTTTGCACTGGACTTCTTCCTGGCTAGGGGCTTCCTCGACACTGGCTTGTCTCATCGAATCATAGAATGGCCTGTGTTGAAAAGGACCACAGTGATCATCTGTCAACGGTTTACGGGCTGGTTCGGCCCGGTTCCGTGACTGGAAGGGCGGAGGGATCCGCGGATCCGCGCTCCCGGAAAAAGAAAACAGGGGACCTCGAAATAATTGAAATCAGTGGCAACAATCTGAGGTAAAACAAAGTAATTTACTAAACATGGTATCAGCAGAATTTTATAAGGAGAGAGAGTGTGAAATTGATGGTGGATCGGCCTTACCACAACGCTGAGATGAGAAGCGCAGGCAGAGAAGCGCAGGCAGAGAAGCGCAAGCGAAGCAGTGCAGGCAAAGAAGAGAGCATCAGGTGACCTTGCCGGGAGTTCTATCTCCTCGCTGACCGCAAAGCCCCCTGGGGAAATGCAGCTCTTCTTCTCCTCTGGACAGGCACCCGGAACTTGAGCATCAGCAGTCAAACTCCCAGTGCATTACATGATGTTATGATGTGGAATACTGATAATGAAAAATCATGAAACCATGACATTCCACCCCTTATTCCACATCACTACATCATGCTTAATATATAA
>NW_011149520.1:0-611 GCF_000146605.3 Meleagris gallopavo | reverse complement strand
AGCAGCAGCTCAGCACCACACAGCTTTATTCTCACTGACCCCTCCCAGTGGTGTGGGAGAGAACAAGAGAAAATAGAGGAAGAATTCATCGGTGGAGATAAATTATTTACTGAGACCGAAAAGGAAGAGAGACCAAGTGAGGTCCATCATGTGATCCCCCAGTGCTCACTTTGGGTGGGAAAGTAATGGGGGACCGGGGACAGTGGGGGAACTGGGAGGCTGGGAGCACGGGATGACAGCTGGCACCTCAGCGTAGGTCAGCCCCTCGCTGTCCCTTGGGGGCACCTGGAGATAGAGGTTTGGGTTGCAACCATGGAGGTCCACAGGATGCTTCAGTTTGGGGTGGGCCTCTGGAGTAGGTATGTGAGGAAGGAGGGAAGGGGTGTCCATGAGGGTGGATCTGAATTTCTGGGAGAGGGGCTCAAATTTGGGTTCTACACGGTGGATATTTGGGGTCCAGCTGTGGTTTCAGGGTGCCCATAAGGTCTGGATATATTTAGAGATTGGGGGACTAGACGGCCTTTGTGTTGAGGTCCCCATAGGTTAGACACTGGACTTCTCTGTGAGTGCATTTGAGGTCCCTCTGCTAGAGCTGTGGGGGCCTATGGGGT
>NW_011149519.1:0-728 GCF_000146605.3 Meleagris gallopavo | reverse complement strand
GGGACCTCTAGAGATCATCGAGACAACCCCCTGCCAAAGCAGGTTCCCTACACCAGGTCGCACAGGTAGGCGTCCAGGTGAGACTTGAATATCTCCAGAGAAGGAGACTCCACAACCCCCCTGGGCAGCCTGTTCCAGTGCTCCGTCACCTCACCGTGAAGAAGTTCTTATGCACATTCGTGCGAAACTTCCTATGCTGCAGCTTATGTCCGTTTCCCCTTGTCCTGTCTCCACGTACCACTGAAAAGAGACTGGCCTCACCACTATGGCCGCCACACCTCAGATATTTATAAACCTGGATCAGGTCCCCTCTCAGTCGTCTTTTCTCAAGGCTAAACAGACCCAGTTCACTTAGCCTTTCTTCATAGGGGAGATGCTCCAGGCCCTTCACCATCTTTGTGGCCCTCTGCTGGATTCTTTCTAAGAGATCCCTGTCTTTTTTGTACTGGGGAGCCCAGAACTGGACACAGTACTCCAGATGAGGCCTTACCAGGGCAGAGTAGAGGGGGAGGGATCACCTCCCTCGACCTGCTGGACACGCTCTTCTTAATGCACCCCAGAATGCCATTGGCCTTTTTGGTCCACGAGGGCACACTGCTGGCTCATGGCCAACCTGTCGTCCTCCAGCAGCTCATCCCCCCAGCCTGTATTGGTGCATGCAATTATTCCTCCCCTAGGTGTAAGACTCCTTACACTTGCTTTTGTTGAACCTCATCTGGTTTCTTACT
>NW_011149518.1:0-606 GCF_000146605.3 Meleagris gallopavo | reverse complement strand
CCACTTTTCATTCCTATGCTTCAGAATTTAACATTAGATAGAGATTTATGTGACATCCCAAGAAGAAGAGGAAGTGTAACTGTTACTTTTGGCAAGTATCTTCAAGTCTGACAAATATTTGTCAACTAAGAACTAAGGGCTTTTATAGTAGCTGTGAGAGGAAGTACATGAATGAGCTTTCAACCTCTGTTGGACACAGTTCATGAGATTGCTTCATGTCATCTTCTTTCTGCTTGTTCTGTGTTATTTTTCTGATCCTGCTGAGGAGAAGTTAATTAAATCCATCATTGAGTAGGCAGATGCTGAGCCTGTAAAACATTTCTCTTGCTCTGAATGGGCCAAAACAATTGAAAACTCATTGACATTGAGCCGATGTTCTGCAGCCTTGAGTAATCAGTTGGAGAAGGCTGCAGTGTTATAGGAGTAGTATGTGGGAGGTGTAGAGGCTGGGAATATGCCTTCTCTGCAAATATTTGATAGAGACATAGTAAAGATGGAGGCACATTTGGTGGCATTGACATTAAAGCTACCTTGGGCAGCTAGAGCAAGTGCTTGCTGTGCCAGTTGGAGGCAGCAGGTGTGGCTTAGCAAGGAATGTGATGGTTT
>NW_011149517.1:0-418 GCF_000146605.3 Meleagris gallopavo | reverse complement strand
GTGATCCGACTCCCCCACTGCTGACCATCCACAGCTAGATCAAGTTGCTCAGAGTCTGAGCCAGGCTCACCTTGAAAGGGCCAGCACATCCACCATGTCTCTGGCAACCTGTGCCGCTGCCTCAGCACCCTCACTGTACAAGACATTTTCCTTAGATTTCACCTCCATTTTCCCTTGTTCTTCTTTTAGGTATTGAAAGGCTGTTACCAGGTTCCCTTGGAGCCTTCACTTCTCCAGGAGGCTGAACAGCCCAGCTCTCCTTGCTTACAGGAGAGGGGTTCCATCCTTGGGTTCGTGTTTGTGGCTGTACTCTGGATGCACTCACACAGCTCCATGTCTCCCTGCACTGAGGACTCCACATCTGGACGCAGCACTGCAGGTGAGGCCTGACCAGCGCAGAGCAGAGGGATGGGGATCT
>NW_011149516.1:0-764 GCF_000146605.3 Meleagris gallopavo | reverse complement strand
CTGGGAAGAGTAGGGGCAGCTATCTGAACCTGGGAGTGCTTCCTTTGGAGTATGTCCTTGTTCTTTTGGTGTATTGGTAGTTGTAGTTGTATTTTTTTTTTTTTTTTTTCTTTTCTTCTCCTCCATTGTGGAGCTGCTCTCTCTGTTTTTTAGCAGGGAACCCTGAGCGTACTTAAGGGCTGGTAGGTATTTGGACCTGGAAGCTGCTTCCTTCACTTGAGAGTGTGGGGGAGTATTGGTCCTTGGAATGGGGTAAGTGGTTTCTTTATTTCTTTCAGGGCTGTGATCTTGTCTTTTTGGGGGATTGGCAAGTGCACTGAAGGGCTGCTAGGTGTAAGAGCAGCATGTGAATCTGGAGACTGCTTCCTTTGGGGTGTGGGGTGAGCCCTTAGATGGGGTGAGTGATTCCTGCTTTCTTTCAGAGCTGTGAGCTCTGCTTTTCTGGAGGATCTCAAGCTGGATGGCTGTAATTCATGTGCTAATGCATCCATGCGGTGTTTTTTAAGGGCATTGTGTGCATCCTTGTTGTGTTTTAAATTACGTTCTGCGTCTCTTCTGATTTCATTTTGCAGCCTGATGGAGTTGAAGGATTGTCTGGGCTCCTCCAGTCAGTGGTGTGAGATGTGTACAGCAGGTAATGAACATCATGCACCCCATGTTGGTGCGCTGCTTGTATGCAGGTAGGTTTGCGATGTGATCCGACTCCCCCCATGCTGACCATCCACAGCTAGATCAAGTTGCTCAGAGTCTGAGCCAGGCTCACC
>NW_011149515.1:0-491 GCF_000146605.3 Meleagris gallopavo | reverse complement strand
ACAGTGAGGGTGGCTGAGGCAGTGGCACAGGTTGCCAGAGACATGGTGGAGTGTGCTGGCCTTCAAGGGAGCCTGGCTCAGACTCTGAGCAACTTGATCTAGCTGTGGATGGTCAGCATGGGGGAGTCGGATCACATCGCAAACCTACCTGCATACAAGCAGCGCACCAACATGGGGTGCATGATGTTCATTACCTGCTGGACACATCTCACACCACTGACTGGAGGAGCCCAGGCAATCCTTCAACTCCATCAGGCTGCAAAATGAAATCAGAAGAGACGCAGAACAGAATTTATAACACAACAAGGATGCACACAATGCCCTTAAAAAACACCACGTGGATGCAATTAGCCCTATTAATTACAGCCATCCAGCTTGAGATCCTCCAGAAAAGCAGAGCTCACAGCTCTGAAAGAAAGCAGGAATCACTCACCCCATTCTAAGGGCTCACCCCACACCCCAAAGGAAGCAGTCTCCAGATTCACATGCTG
>NW_011149514.1:0-1052 GCF_000146605.3 Meleagris gallopavo | reverse complement strand
GTGTTATATAAACTCTTAACGTAGAGTTTTGTTAAGCACTGTCACAGAGCAGCTTGAGCCTGCTCAGGGGAAAAGCTTTTTGAGTTTTAGAGCAAGTGATAGAAGGCAAGGAGATAGGGTATGTGTAGATGGCAGGCTCTTACGGTAAGCTAGGGAGGGCATAAGGACATGGGCAACTCTCAGAGGCTACAGAAATAGGAGTGATCTCTTCACCAGCAGGAGACTGTTCATTTTAACCCTGGCAACCAGGTCCGCTGGACAAAAAGTTAATGCTGCTGGACAGAATCCGCCACAAATAAATGAAAAGAAGTATGCCATAAGTTTACTTTCAGGGCTTTTATTTAATCTGCCTAACGCAAGAGATTCTGAGCATTCTCTGCTTAAGACAACTATCGTCTATCGACTTACGTCTGCTTTTCTTCTGAATTTTAGCCTGAGAGATTGGCAACTTTTGCTTTGTTCCCTAAAGCGCGGCTGGGAATATTCCTGAAATCTCTCACTCATAACAATCTGTGTACTAAGGTATAGTGAAAGGAAGCCTGGTGTTTTTGTCACTTCTGAAATTGTCATGCACTACCATTGCCCAGAGTGTCTGTGTTTCCAAATTTAAGGTGCAATCCAGAGACCTAAGTGGGCTTCAAAATTGGAGAAATGGTCCTGCTGGTCATGTGCCTCATGTACTCTGACAGTAGAAGTAGGAAATGCTAATAAGGATCACAAAAACCTTTCTACTTTCTGGAATCCATTCTCTTAAGACTCCCCAGCACTCGCGTCAGTTGACTGAGAAATGACAGATATCTGGCTGTCTGTTTCCTTTAGTACCTTTCTGTAGACATACTCGATATATACTTGACTAGCCCTTTCTAAGGGTTAGGTTTGGGTTAACTAACGAGCCCCCACAATTCTGCACTTACATTTCCCATTCCTCCATGATCTTGTCAGCTCTAGTCAAACACCCTCTTGTACTCTACAAACAGAAGAACTGTAGCCATCAATACGTGGACTGTGGTTCACTACTTGGACTGTAAGCTGGCGGCAATGCCTCCAGGATT
>NW_011149513.1:0-409 GCF_000146605.3 Meleagris gallopavo | reverse complement strand
CCCAGAACTGGACACTGTACTCCAGATGAGGCCTTACCAGGGCAGAGTAGAGGGGGAGGATCACCTCCCTCGACCTGCTGGACACGCTCTTCTTAATGCATCCCAGAATGCCATTGGCCTTTTTGGCCACGAGGGCACACTGCTGCCTCATGGCCAACCTGTCGTCCACCAGGACGCCCAGGTCCCTCTCTGCAGAGCTCCTCTCCAGCAGCTCATCCCCCAGCCTGTATTGGTGCATGCAATTATTCCTCCCTAGGTGTAAGACCCTACACTTGCTTTTGTTGAACCTCATCCGGTTTCTTACTGCCCAGCTCTCCAGCCTGTCCAGGTCTCGCTGAATGGCAGCACAGCCTTCAGGCGTGTCAGCCAATCCTCCCAACTTCGTATCATCAGCAAACTTGCTGAGGGT
>NW_011149512.1:602-1638 GCF_000146605.3 Meleagris gallopavo | reverse complement strand
CCGTCAGCAGCGGTCTCGTGTTCCTCGCTTGCCCAGAACGGGCCACTTCAGCCGGCTCCTTTTCTCCGACGAGTGAGCGGGCTCCTGTGCGCACATCGGAAAGGAGCGGTTTGCACTTCGCCTTGGCTACGTGCAGAATGCACTCGATTAGCTCTGAATACTATGTCTCTGCTTTACTTGGAGCCACAATTCGTCCCAGTGAGGCTCTCCACTGCGACACATCTGCATTCAGACAGGAAAAGAGTGGAAGGGAAAACCCGCACTAATAAGGCATTTGCAATTTCGAGAAAAGACAGACGTAGTGCTCTCTGGGAGAGCGTTTAAGAAAGAGGGAGAGATCCTTTCAGGACTGCGGAGAAAAAACCCCCACTCGCAGCTAGTGCAGGAGGCTGAATTCTCACTTGTCGGCATCGGAATCGCACTCCTTCGCTCTCACGCGTAGAAAGCGGCATTCGCGCTGAACCGCTCCTGAGACTATGCCGTTGCTGGCCGAGAAATATCGTTTATCACCGAAAGTGCAGGATGCACTCGACTAGCTCTGAATACTGTGTCTCTGCTTTACTTGGAGCCACAATTCGTCCCAGTGAGGCTCTCCACTGCTGCGCATCTGCATTCAGAGAGGAAAAGAGTGGAATGGAAAACGCGCTCTAACAAGGCATCTGCATGTTTGATGAGGGACAGATGTAGTGCTCTAAGGGAGTGCGTTTCAGAAAGGGGAGTGATCCTTCCAGGACATCGGAGAAAAAACCCCATTCGCAGGTAGTGCAGGAGGCTGAATTCGCAGTTGTCGGTATCGGAATCGCACTCCTTCGCTCTCACACACAGAAAGTGTGAGAAATTCGCGCGGAACAACTCCTGAGACTACGCCGTTGCTGGCCGAGAAATCGCGTTTATCACCGAAAGTGCAGGATGCACTCGACTAGCTCTGAATACTATGTCTCTGCTTTTACTTGGAGCCACAATTCGTCCCAGTGAGGCTCTATTCTGCTACACATCTGCATTCAGAGAGGAAAAGAGTGGAAGGGAAAACTCGCTC
>NW_011149512.1:0-590 GCF_000146605.3 Meleagris gallopavo | reverse complement strand
ATGCACTCGACTAGCTCTGAATACTGTGTCTCTGCTTTACTTGGAGCCACAATTCGTCCCAGTGAGGCTCTCCACTGCTACACATCTGCATTGAGAGAGGAAAAGAGTGGAAGGGAAAACGCGCTCTAACAAGGCATCTGCATGTTTGATGAGGGACAGATGTAGTGCTCTAAGGGAGTGCGTTTCAGAAAGAGGGTGAGATCCTTTCAGGACGCCGGAGAAAAAAAATCCCCATTCGCAGGTAGTGCAGGAGGCTGAATTCGCACTTGTCGGCATCGGAATCGCACTCCTTCGGTCTCATGCTCAGAGAGCGGCATTCCCTCTGAACAGCTCCGGAGACTATGCCGTTGCTGGCCGAGAAATCACGCTTCTCCCCGAACGCCGCTTTCAGCCGTCAGCAGCGGTCTCGCGTTTCTCGCTTGCCGAGAACGAGCCTCTTCAGCCGGCTGCTTTTCTCCGACGAGTGAGCGGGCTCCAGTGCGCACATCGGAAAGGAGCGGTTTGCACTTCGCCTTGGCTACATGCAGAGTGCACTCGTCTAGCTCCGAATACTATGTCTCTGCCTTTATTTCGAGGCAAAATTCGTCCCT
>NW_011149511.1:0-633 GCF_000146605.3 Meleagris gallopavo | reverse complement strand
CCAGGCTTCTAGAAGTGCAGGCAGCTCTCTAGGCTTTCGTGCAGTGCTTGCTGCGTTTGCAGCTCCTTCTCGGTTTCCCAGGTGGGTCCCCGCCTCGTGGGCCTCCTTGCCTCTTGCCTTGTGCTGAACGGTCGGCTTTTGCTCTGCTGGCTGGGTGGATCCATGCCCGGTAGCTACCCTTCCCTCCTCCTTGGCATGACTGCCAGTGCTTTGCCTTCCTCCAGAGAGGTGTTTTGTTCCGACTGGCAGCCACAGACTCCTTGTGGGCTGGCGACCCTGCAGGTGCATGTGTGGTGGAGGCAGCAGCATGCCCAGTAGCTACCCTTTCCTCCTCCCGGGCACGGATGCCAAGATTTTGGCCTCCTGCACACTCGGTGGTCATCTGTGCTTTGCCATGACCTTGTATTTTTTTGCATTTTCATGTTGCTGCAATGGCTGCTGCTGCTGCATGGGTTGATGTTGGTTTCCTCGGTTTGTTTTCCATGTTGTTTTTCTGTGGTTTCTGCCTTGGTTTCCTGCTCCTTCTGCATTGCAATGCATTGTTTTTTTCCAGTGTTGTTTTATTTTCCCTTTTGTTTCTATTCTTGGAACTGCTTTTTCCTTTCCTGAGCGTATTCCCCTCTGTTTGTGAGG
>NW_011149510.1:0-520 GCF_000146605.3 Meleagris gallopavo | reverse complement strand
TTTAGGTTTCTGTGTTGGAAAACTTGACCTTGAAAGACTAGGCGTGCTGCCAGTGTTTCTGGGATATTTGTAAAACTTTTGAGCACTGCTTAGTCTGGGTAGTGTCCTTTTTCTTTTTTTTTTTCTTCCTTTTTCCTCCTTCCTCTTGTCAGTTTCAATTCATTAACCCCTTTTCAATAGACACCAGCAATGAACCCACTTTTCATCGTGAGGGTGTTGAGTAAAGTCTTACAAGCTGTCATGTTATTCTCAACTTATTGGCGAATTATCAAGGTCATAATTACTTGTTGTGGAATTGTGTTCATATATAACTACCTAAGGGCATTGACGGAGACACCTGCATGGTACCTGTATGCAATGTGGTATTGTCTGAATTTTGACATTCACATTCCAGATGGAATGGCTAATTTTACGAACAGCACAATGTTCAGACCAGTCTCCAGGCTTCCTTATCGGTTTGTCAGACGGTTTTCGAATCTCGAATTAATACTCATGTTGGGGTGCGTGCTATTGCTTTCCT
>NW_011149509.1:0-626 GCF_000146605.3 Meleagris gallopavo | reverse complement strand
CACCGATTGCCTCACAAAGATGTGGCACATCCCACCCAGAAAGACCATTTCTAGCCCCCAAAGATGGCATTTACTCCCAGAAACACCAGCTTTCTCACACATTCCTCACCTTTTCCCCCCCACCATAAGACCTTTTCACCCAGAAATGACAGTTCTCTTAGGAATACCTCCCAGTTCCCCCTAATCTGCTACACTACACTCCGCACTATGACACTTTCTCCCCAAACTAGGACACTTTCTCCCAGAAAGGCCGCTTTTTCCCCCCAAAGTACACCGTTGGCTTCCAAAAAGAACACATTCTCCCCAGGAAATACCTCCCTTCTCCAATACAATGACATTACCTCCCAGTAATGCTACCTTGGGCCCAAACATTGGACAGCTTCTCCCACAACTACTACTTTTCCATCCAAAAGAGGACATCTTCTCCCCAGAGAATGCTATTTCCTCCCGGAAACAAAGCAGCTTTCTCACAAATGGGTTGGCATTTTCCAACCAACTATGCTACTCTCTCCCAGAAAGAGCACTTTTCTGACAAGTACCTTCCCTTTTCTCTCAAAAATACTGCTAGGCACTCCTCAACAGGACATTTTCTCCCATCTACACCCCGTTTTCTCCCCAAAGGACCC
>NW_011149508.1:0-557 GCF_000146605.3 Meleagris gallopavo | reverse complement strand
AGACCGCTCGCGCGTCGGAGAAAAGCAGCAGGCACAAGTCGCCCGTTCTCGGCAAGTGAGAAACACGAGAGCGCTGCTGACGGCTGAAAGCGGCACTCGGGGAGAAGCGCGATTTCTCGACCAGCGTCGGCAAACTCTCCGGAGCGGTTGAGCGCGAGTGCCGCTTTCTACGCATGAGAGCGAAGCAGTGCAATTCCGATGCCGAGAACGTGCGAATTCAGCCTCCTGCACTACCTCCGTAGGGAGGTTTTTTCTCCGCAGGCCAGAAAGGATCGCTCCCCACTTTCTGTCACGCTCTCTCTCCCTGGGAGCGAAACAAATGTCGCTCCCCGAACTTCCAACAGCCTTATTAGAGAGGGTTTTGCTCTCCACTCTTTTCCTCCGAGCATGCACAAGCGTAGCCATGGAGAACAACACCAAAAAAGAATTGCCGCTCGAAATGAAGGCAGACACGTCGTATTCACAGCTAGGCCTAGTGCATTCTGCATGTACCCGAGGCGAAGTGCAAACCGCTCCTCTCCGACGTGCGGACGCGAGACCGCTCGCGCGTCGGAGAA
>NW_011149507.1:0-714 GCF_000146605.3 Meleagris gallopavo | reverse complement strand
GTCCTTAGGGTGCACTCAACCCCACTGTTGATGTCCCTGATGAAGGGGAAACCCAGATGCTTGTACAAAGTGGGCGTAGAAGCCCTTGGGAGCAGCCCTGCGGAGGACTCGGGGATCCTGGTGGACAAAGAGCTGGACATAAGCCAGTAGTGTGCACTTGCAGCCCAGAAGGCCAACTGTATCCTGGGCTGCATTCAAAAAGGAGCGACCAGCAGGGAGAGGGAGGTGATTGTCCCCCTCCGACTCGGCTCTGGTGTGCGGCCCCATGTGCAGCACTGCGTCCAGGCCTGGGGCTCCAGCACGGGAATGATGTGGAGCTTTTGGAGCAGGTCCAGAGAAGGGCCACGAAGATGATCAGAGGGCTGGAGCCCCTCTCTTAGAAAGAAATGTTGAGGGAACTGGGATTGTTTCTGTGGGAGAAGAGAAAGCTCTGGAGATAGCTCATGACAGCCTTCCAAGACTCAAAGGGAGCGCATAAGCAGGAGGGGGCAACGGCTGTTTAGGAGGGTGGATAGCGATAGGACAAAGGAAAATGGTTTTCAAGTGAGACAGGGGAGGTTTAGGTTGGTTATTAGGAGGCAGCTTTTCACGCACAGGGTGGTGACGCACTGGAATGTGTGCTTGAGAGTCACTTCCAGGATGATCTGCTCCATGATCCGTGATCAGCACAGAGGTGAGACTGACATGCTGGTAGTTCCCCGCGTCACACTTTCT
>NW_011149506.1:0-748 GCF_000146605.3 Meleagris gallopavo | reverse complement strand
GAAACAGCTGCTCTATTCTTTCTCTTCTTTTCATAAAGAAGTGACATGAAAGAAACACAACTCCCAAAAAATAGCCTGAAGAATTCAGAAACAGAGAGGGTGAGAGTAATTTTACACAATCACACCATTACTGCCTTGGACAAACCAAACCATCAATTCTGCAAACATCCTGTACAGACAAGTAGCACTGCTAACTCACACTTGGAAAGTTACTGACTGTAGGAAATAATTCCTCTTGCCTGTTTTCTTAAGGATTCATTATCTTCTCTGAGCTCGTCCCGACATTTGCTGATCTCCCTCAGCGAAGTTTCAAGCTTTTTCACTTCTGCATCCTTCTGCTGTAGAAATATCACATTTCAGACATGATGAACCAGAGCATTTTAGAAACAACTACAAGCTAAGTGGCATTTCAGTATTCAAACGATCCAACAAACTTCCATTTCCATATTTCAAGTGCTTTAAAGAGAGAAGCATTAAAGCTGGCAAGCACACGATGGCTTCAGATTGCAAACACCAAGCTAAAATGGCACCTAAGGCAAGAAGCATCCTTAAGTTACCCACCTCTTTCAGTTTGTCCAGACAGGCCTCTCGCTCCCTGAGAGCATCTTCTCTTTCCAGGAGCTGGAAAAATCAAGGGAAAAAAGTTGAAATGGCTTCAAAAATCCATTGGATTTTCACTTAATCCCAACTTGGCCCTGCAGATGGGGGTTTGGTTTTATTTTTGTCTTTATTTATGATGTTACACTAC
>NW_011149505.1:0-506 GCF_000146605.3 Meleagris gallopavo | reverse complement strand
GGGGGAAAAAAGGAGAGGGCCGAGGACCCGCCAGTGCTCTTGCCATGCCCTGGGGTGGGAGCACTTGTGGGAACATGGCACCCAGCACCTTAGATTTGATGAGGACGGTGTGCGATCGGGAGGAGAGGCAGTGCTGAGCTGGTGGAACGGTTTCACACGTCAGAGCCTTTGGGTGATGGTGGGCTGGGGATTTTCCCATCACGTGTGGGTTGCGTGTGGATGGAGAGGGACTGGCAGCTGCTTTACCTTTCTTGCCCCGGCCAAGACGTGGCAAAAGCCTTTTGGAGGCCCTGCAGGGTTTCCCGGGCGGTGGTTTGGGTGCAAACTCCCGCTGAAACCTGTACAAAAGGAGAAGACGTGGTGTGAGCCAGGGCTCCAGCTGCCCTTTCTGCTGGCTGGGATCAGCTGCTCACAGGCAGATTCTCGCATCGCCTCGGAGCCGTTCTTCCCAGGATCGACTGCGCCCCAATACCAAGGACTGTCCTGGGAAACGGGGTCACCCAGGC
>NW_011149504.1:0-858 GCF_000146605.3 Meleagris gallopavo | reverse complement strand
GGTTACAACGAACAGCCAGTGACGCAGCCAGTGACGCCCAGTGAGTACCACACAGGGGCAGGAGGCACCCAAAAGGCAACGGGTGCCTCGCGGGCCTCTCGTCCCATCAGCTTGTGAACCTGGGACAAGTGCAGAACCCGCCAGACTTTCCCGTCATAATGACGGCTGGGGAGGAGAAATAGCTGGCCAGGCACCACTGCCTTTGCCCTCCCACAGCCTTCACAGCTGTCCTCCTGCACCCCCTCACTCCCCATCTGTGCTTCTTGCAGCTCCCACTCGGCCACCAACGACACCTCCAGGCCTCGAGCGTTTCACCGTCAACTTCACCATCACCAATCTCCCCTACGATTCCGACCTGCACGTTCCTCACTCGGCAAAGCTCAACACCACCCAGAGGGTCATGACCACCTTGGTACGTAACCGCAACGCTGCCAAGGCCGCAGGGAGAGCTTGCCACTGGGACTGGAAAGTAGCCAGGGATGCAAGCAGGGTTCTCATCAGAAACCTTTCTCGTTGCCAGCTCAACCGCCTTCTGAAGGACACCAGCATTGGCCCAGTTTCCTTGGGTGTGCAACCACAGCCTTCAGGTACGGGTGGCAACCCAGGGTCCCTAGTCAGATGCCACCACTCGCCGTCCCACCACACTTCTGCTCTGTCACCACCAAGACCTGCTCCCTGCTGTCATTCTCCCTCACCACCTCAGCCCTTGGAGCCTCCCCTCGCCGCCGGCCCCCTAACCCTCGGGTCACGCTGCTGACCAAAGAACGACTCCACAGTCTCCCCTTGCCCACGGCTTCCGGAAAAAAAGCCACACTTTCAGTGGAGGCAGGAGTGGAAGGGAGCCCCAGCTTGGCCTGA
>NW_011149503.1:0-499 GCF_000146605.3 Meleagris gallopavo | reverse complement strand
TTTTCTGAAATGAATTCAAGAGTCTACTCCTGCCACCTTGATAGCAGTGTGCGTTGTCAGTAGTACTTGATATGGTCCTTTCCACTTGTCCTGTAGTGATTCAGAGCTCCAAGTCCATAGATACACCCACTCACCATGTTGGAATGGATGCGCTGCGACTTCCAGAGTTGTTGGTGCCACTGGAGCCACAAACCTGTGGATAGAAGATAGGACTTTTCCCAAAGAGATGACATTCTCTTAGTTTTAGTTCACCTAATTGGCATACGTCAATACTATCCACCAACACCTGAAATGGTCTTCCATACATAATTTCATAAGGGCTAATTTTCTCTTTAGCATGCTGTTTTATCAGAACGTACAGTAAGGTGAGAGGTTGAGCCTCAGGCCTTTTCAAGTCAGTTTCTTAACCGATTTTACTTAATTTTTTTTTTTTAAGTTTTGATTCATTTTTTCCATCTTTTCACTAGACTGCAGCCTTTAAAGAGTATGTAAATCTCAT
>NW_011149502.1:0-438 GCF_000146605.3 Meleagris gallopavo | reverse complement strand
TCTGCTGCTTGCTGGCTGGAGCACAGCCTTCGTCCTGGGGAGGGAGGGCGGTCCTGGGGGAGAGCTCACAAGATGTGTGCTGGGAGACGCGTGAGCGTTTTCTGCCCAGGCGTGTGGTACTCCCCGTAGGTGACTCCCAGTTTCCAACACAGAGCCCCGGCCCACAGCCCAGAGGAGGAGACACATGTGCTTCCCTGCAGTGCTTCAGTGCGGCCTTCCTTTGTGTATATCAGAGATCTCTCAGTAAGAAAGCCCCGAGGGGCTGCATCTTGTTCCGTGCGGTCCGTGAGGGATGCGGCACGTGGCCTGGAGAGAGTATTGTGTACCCTGCCAGGTGCCAGCCTACAGGTCATCGTGGCCACTCTGCAACTTTGGAAATCGTGACCCGAGTCCTTCTCCCATCCCGTCCCATGACCCACGTCCAGTTACTGTGGGGGA
>NW_011149501.1:0-462 GCF_000146605.3 Meleagris gallopavo | reverse complement strand
TCAGTGTTTCTTAGTAAGTAGTCTGCAGTGTTCTCACTTTGGCCATTGTTATAGATGCAGGCATAGAGAAGGGAGTGTTGGACTAGCAATAGTAATTAAAAAAAAAAAAAGGGAAACATTAACATTGCAGATCTCTCTCAAAATGACTAAAACACTAACAAATACAAGCCAATGCACTATTTTTTTTTTAAACTAGTGTAGTTTTTTTTCACATTGGATTAAACATTATTTTATACACCAAACATTACAGTGCTGTTTAACTCCTCCAACCATGCAAAAAATAGTTAAAATGTGCCACTTCTACCACAGTATAACATGACCCATTCCCCTGCATACCTCCCAAACTCAGGATTTGAAGTGAAAAAATCTGAGGTACTAGAAATCCTCTTTCAAATGTCTCAAAGAAAAACAGACACAAATCTGCCTGTTAATATCAAGATGGCACCAATTTGAGACTTGTAC
>NW_011149500.1:0-780 GCF_000146605.3 Meleagris gallopavo | reverse complement strand
TTGAAAATCCGCATAAAGAATTCAAAGGAGAGGCTGGAAACCTGCTTAAGAATCCCCAACCCTGTAAAATTAGCAGCTCCCTCTGGAATGGTATGCCACATAATATGCAGATGCCACATAGTTATTTCCATCCATGTTTTCAATTGGCTATATATACCTATTGCTCCATACAGCAAAGTGGTGAACTTAATTAAGGCCCAGTATGTTTTTAGCATTAAGAAAGAAGAGATAGTGGCATGTAGCCCCTTAAAAGGCAGTTTCAGTAGAGAAAGCTATTTTTTTTTTTTTTCTTTTACAGAAACAAGATAGCAAGGCTCAAAGTTTACAAATATCCTAGAGTATTGGCAGTCCGCCTGGACTTTTCAAGGTCACGCTTTCAGACAGTACTGGTGAAGCAGATAAACTTTCCCAATGAAGCTGTCTGAGAGCGGAGAGAGAGATTTGTTCAAAAAGCTAAAAAGCAACTGGTTGCCCGCATTCTCCACCAAGAATGTCAACGGTTTACGGGCTGGTTCGGCCCGGTTCCGTGACTAGAAGGGCGGAGGGATCCGCGGATCCGCGCCCCCGGAAAAAAGAAAATAAGGGACCCCGAAATAATTGAAAACAGTGGCAACAATCTGAGGTAAAACAAAGTAATTTACTAAATATGGTATCAACAGAATTTTATAAGGAGAGAGAATGTGAAATTGATGGTGGATCGGCCTTACCACAACGCTGAGATGAGAAGCGCAGGCAGAGAAGCGCAGGCGAGAAGCGCAGGCAGAGAAGCGCAGGCAGAGA
>NW_011149499.1:0-401 GCF_000146605.3 Meleagris gallopavo | reverse complement strand
CCACGAGGGCACACTGCTGGCTCATGGCCAACCTCGTCGTCCACCAGGATGCCCAGGTCCATCTATGCAGAGCTCTTTTTGCAGCAGCTCATCCCCCAGCCTGTATTGGTGCATGCAATTATTCCTCCCTAGTTGTAAGACCCTACACTTGCTTTTGTTGAACCTCATCCGGTTTCTTACTGCCCAGCTCTCCAGCCTGTCCAGGTCTCGCTGAATGGCAGCACAGCCTTCAGGCGTGTCAGCCAATCCTCCCAACTTCGTATCATCAGCAAACTTGCTGAGGGTGGCCAGTATCCCCTCATCAAGGTCATTGATGAAGATGTTGAACAAGACTGGACCCAGCACAGACCCCTGGGGGACACCACTAGTTACAGGTCTCCAGCCAGACTTTGCACCACCAA
>NW_011149498.1:0-556 GCF_000146605.3 Meleagris gallopavo | reverse complement strand
ATCTTGGGATTTGGAGATAACAGGGTGGGATCATGGTATCATGGAGCTCCAAGCGGGGTATTTGGGTTTCCTTAAAAATAAGGAACTGCAGGTGTGAGGATCCCCCAGCGACATCATGAGGGACGGCAGCTTCCCTGTGTGCATGAAGACCAGGAGGACCTTCAAAACTACATTCGCGAGTTAGGCATGAGAGAAGCAATATATGAAGACTCGTAGGATAGCCCGGATATGATCCAGTTCTCGGCGGGCATGCGAGATTTAATTTTCCAAGAGGCCCCTTCCCACCTATATGGGACCTTGGTTTCGATATTAAACCCTCTGGTGACCTCGGAAACCGTAGTTCAGCAGGCTGCTCGGATAGTTGCTGATCTGGGGGAGACAGAACGCCTACGGACCAGGCGCAACATTCGCATGTTAGAAGAAGCTGAGGTCCTGCCGGTGACTAAAACCAAGACGCCGGCTATTGGAGCTCCTCGATCGGGACCCATAAGGGTTTCCCGAAAACCAATGTTTAATGACCTAATTCGAGCTGCGGTCCAATTTGCTAAGATTGACC
>NW_011149497.1:0-631 GCF_000146605.3 Meleagris gallopavo | reverse complement strand
TTCCCAGGCTCAACAGCCCCAGGTCTCTCAGCCTTTCCTCATCAGGGTGGCACAGCTAGACTGTGCCACTGATCACAGCCCTGTGAGCTCTGCTTGTCAGCCAGTTCTCAATCCACCTCACTGTCCTGTATCTATCCCACACTTTCTAAGCTTACCTCTGAGGATGTTAAGGGAGACAGCATCAATTCAGTGTCGTGCTGAATTGAAGGTACACAGCATCCGCTGCTCTTTCCTCATCCACCCAGCTGGTCATGACATGGTCATAAAATCCGTGGAGTTGGAAATGGACCTCTGAATGCCATCTAGTCCAAGTCCCCTGCAATGAACAGCGACACGCACAGCTCGGTCAGGTTGGCCAGGGCCTGATCCAAGCTCTCCTTGAGAGTCTTCAGGGATGGGACATCCACCCACCACATTATGAGACAGCCTGTTCCAGTGCCTCACCACCCTCACCGTAGAAGAATTTTTCCTTCTCTAAATCTACCCTCTTTGAGCTTAAAGCCATTTCCCCTTGTTCTATCAGGCCCAGCTGAAGATTCTGTCCCCTTTTGTGTCCTCTGAACAGTGGACACCCATCAAATCCATATCTTTCCAGTTTGGAGAGAAGTGTGTTGTGGGGTACCATGTCAAA
>NW_011149496.1:0-566 GCF_000146605.3 Meleagris gallopavo | reverse complement strand
ATATACAGTAAGTCTTCACTGTGCTAAGTGTAGGAAGGAATACACTGCTTGATAGTATTTAGAATTTATCCTTGTGAGAAACAGGGATAAGTACTCGAAGTCTGGTTGTTGTCAGTTTCAAAGCAGCTTTACAAACAGTTGATGCTTGACGGTACCTTTCTTCCCGATAAAAATGAGGCTTACGTGACTTTCCCAACATTGTAGCACAAGTCAGTGGTAGGAATGCAGGTCTTGGGATCTTGGTTTTTAGCTTTCTTTGCTTTCCTTAATAAGCCTTAGCCTCTCCCTTTTCTTGTGTTTCTCAGGTCAGGGGCCCCTTTAATTCTGAATTCCTCAGAAGAGTGCTGTTGGAGTCTGCTAATATGGCTTAGATGAAGCTCAGCCACTTCTGAAGATGTTACTTGGTGAAGCTGATTGTAGAATCCTAAGGAAGTTTTCTATCTGAAGTCCCTATGATAAGAACAAGGTAAGAAAAACAGCAGCCGTTTCACAAACAGATGGGCTTGGCAGTGATCTTAGAGATTGTTCTTTGAAAGCATAATGCTAGAAGCAGTGTTTACACGACA
>NW_011149495.1:0-709 GCF_000146605.3 Meleagris gallopavo | reverse complement strand
GTTGCCCTCCTTTGAACACGCTCCAGGGCCTCAATGTCTTTCTTGCAGTGAGGGGCCCAAAACTGGACACAGTACTCGAGGTGCGGCCTCACCAGTGCTGAGTACAGGGGAACAACCGCCTCTCTGCTCCTGCTGGCAACGCTGTTTCTGATGCAAGCCAGGATGCCATTGGCCTTCTTGGCCACCCGGGCACACTGTGGGCTCATGTTCAGCCGAGCATCAATCAATACCCCCAGGGCCATTTCCTCGACGCAGTCCTCCAGCCACACCGCCCCAAGCCTGTAGCGTCGCCTGGGGTTGTTGTGGCCGAAGTGCAGGACCCGGCATTTGGTCTTGTTGAACCTCATCCCGTTGGCTTCAGCCCAGCTCTCCAGTCTCCCAGCTCTCCAGCTTGTCCAGGTCCCTCTGTATGGCCTCGCTGCCCCCAGGCAGATCCACACTTCCAGCCAATTTGGTGTCATCTGCGAATTTACTGAGGGTGCCCTCGATGCCCTCATCCAGGTCATCAATAAAGATATTGAAGAGGACAGGCCCCAGCACCGACCCCTGGGGAACACCACTCATGTTTGTCTACCAAATATAACATTGTTTTAAAGCTACACATTGTAGGGCTGGATTTGCTAATCTCTTATTCCCAGATCAAATCTCTTTCTGCAGGTAAGTATCTCATTTTTAATCCTTCTGTTTTGGAAATTGTTCTAAATTACAA
>NW_011149494.1:0-383 GCF_000146605.3 Meleagris gallopavo | reverse complement strand
CATTCCCTTGCCTCCTGTTTTGTGGAACCCGCACCTGGGCGGGGTGCAGCCCTGCGAGCACAGCTGGGGGCAGTTTGGCTGTGGAGTGGGGCAGAGCCAGGCTCCACCCCTCCCCTGATCCCATTGAAGGGCTGGGAAGAGTAGGGGCAGCATCTGAACCTGGGGAGTGCTTCCTTTGGAGTATGCCTTGTTCTTTGGTGATGGAGTGAGTGTTTATTTTTTTTTATTATTTCTTCTTCTTCTCCATTGTGGAGCTGGTCTCTCTGTTTTTTAGCAGGGAACCCTGAGCGTACTTAAGGGCTGGTAGGTATTTGGACCTGGAAGCTGCTTCCTTCACTTCAGAGTGTGGGGGAGTATTGGTCCTTGGAATAGGGTAAGTGGTT
>NW_011149493.1:0-487 GCF_000146605.3 Meleagris gallopavo | reverse complement strand
TCTTCTCTTCAGCCAGCAGGAGAGGAAGCGAGCAGAGCTGTTGGAAATGTGCCTGCTGCAGGCGGGGAGGTTTGGGCCTGCCCCAGCACCATGGATTTCCACGACACGACAAGGGAGGGGGCAAAGGTGTGGGAGCCAGTGGGAGAGCTGGTGGAGGAGGAGGAAGCTTGGATGCCTGGCAGTTTGAGGGGGCCTGAGGTAGCCTCACCCATCACAGACACGGGCAGCCAGACAGACGGCCACTGGACATGACGGACAGGGTCTTCATGACTGGGCTTCAGGGGCTGGCCGCGGTCACTGTGGAGAAGGGAAGAGCGTGGTCAGCAGTCGTGGAGACAGGGCACCTACCCTGGGCTGCAGCCCCGACAGCAGAGTTGCAGGGTTTCAGGCTGCACAAAAAACCCTTTGTCTCATTTTGTCTTCAGAGTGACTCAAAACGAACCCCAGCACTGTCACAGCCTGGGCAGAGCACGGCAAAGGAACCCTA
>NW_011149492.1:0-470 GCF_000146605.3 Meleagris gallopavo | reverse complement strand
AACTGCGCTGCTGTTTGCTGCTCTTCTTCCAAGCCCTTGCGTTACCTCCAGCCAGGGACTTGGAGACAGAGTGGGGGCACACTGCAGGGGAAGGTCTTCCCCCTCGAGCTGGGACCTGCTGCTGTAGGAAGCCCTCCAGCCTGGAGACGAGCTCTCTCAGAAAGGACTTTCTGCACCGCTTTCGCGTAGATCTGTGCATTGGGCTCAGCACCTCTCTCTGGCAAGAAAGGAGAAGCAAGAAGATATAACAAGAGTGCAATACTACTTCCAGTCTGCAAAATGGGCCACAACGCTAGCGCATCTCATCTGGAGTGTTCACGGTCACGGATCTGAGGATCGTGGGTGAACTGTGGGTTTGTATTTCAAATCAGCACACGGAAGGGAACTGTAAATCCCGGGGATTAAGACCCCAAGCAACACGCAATGAGAACAGTCCCGGGAAGAACAGACAGAAAGCCTCGTTAGAAAGA
>NW_011149491.1:0-456 GCF_000146605.3 Meleagris gallopavo | reverse complement strand
GGGTTGTATGTTGGTTTCCTCGGTTGTTTTCCATGTTGTTTTCTGTGGTTTCTGCCTTGGTTTCCTGCTCCTTCTGCATTGCAATGCATTGGGTTTTTTTCCTAGGGTTGTTTTATTTTCCCTTTTGTTTCTATTCTTGGAACTGCTTTTTCCTTTCCTGAGCTATATTCCCCTCTGTTTGTGAGGATTTCAAGTGATTTTTGCTTTGCTCTGCTTGGCTTTTTTATTTACATACTCGTTCTTTCCTTTTGCTGGTTTTTCCTGGCTTTGGTTTGCTCTTTGGTTATTGTTGGTATTGTGGCCTTGCACTGCTGTTAAATTTTGGTTCTTTCTTTCCATTGTTAAGCACTGGTGAGCTTTGTTCTCTCTTTACTTTGCTAGGATTCTTTGCTTTGCCATGCTAGTGTATTGAATTCATTGGCTTTCCTCTTGTATTTCTCATCCTCGCTTGGCTTT
>NW_011149490.1:0-786 GCF_000146605.3 Meleagris gallopavo | reverse complement strand
GAGAAAGTCTCATCCAGGAAAGAGCCAATAACGTGGCTTACATACAGCACAGACCTCAGTTCCTTCCATGAAGGAAAACCTGCCGCACGATGCTGGGAGCCACAGCCCCTTTCTAGCTGGTAGTGGGCATTTGTGTGCAGAAAAGCTCCAACAGAACTACCCTCTGACACTGCTGCTTAGTTGGATATCAGTGTGGTTGCTGCTCACATTCCTGATTCAGGCTAAAGGTATCACTGCATAACAGAAAAACCAAGCTGGAGACGTACTGTTTTATGAGGGATATCCTAACACCTCTATCAACTGCTATGTTTCCTTCCTAGTTCTACAGATCTCAGAAGTTACTGGTATTAACCTAGGATCAGTGCTTGCCTTTTACTCAGCAAAGCTGATAGCATTTCAACAGTCTGTGGGAGAGTCCTCTCTAAGTGTACCTGGCCATCCAGGGCAGTAAGTTAGTGAGTAAGTGATGGAAACCAGTCCTGGTCAGACCCACTGATCAGCAGGGCCATCTGAGAGCACAGAAATGTTTCTTCCAGCAGGGTTATCTGGCCGAGGACTCCTAAGGGCTCTGCGCTTCTCTGGGTTATGTGCTCAGCTTTGTTGCAAAGGGGGAAGTGGAGGTTGTGTCCCCATCTTGGGCAGAGACCTGAGGCAGCCCGGCAGGAGGGCTGTGGGGCAGGAGCAGCTGCAGGAGGCTGCCACTCTCTTGCCTCTCTGTGCACACATCACACCACCCCTTCTCAGCTGCTTGCAAGACCTCACAGAAATGTTTCCTTCATTCACAGC
>NW_011149489.1:0-763 GCF_000146605.3 Meleagris gallopavo | reverse complement strand
TTTGTCTGGGTAACGCTTCTGTGGTTCCGTGGGTATGACTAGGAAAAAAGAAAAGAAAGATAAGAAAAGCACGCCACCCTGTAAAACTTAGCACTCTGCTGTTCTTGTCAGCAGGACATCTCAGATGAGCACTACATGTCCTGCACTTGATGGAAAATTCATCCAAGCCTATATTCCACACAGCTTCATCTCAGTGCCAAAAAGAAACACGTGCAGAGATGTTCAGAAGATTCTTTGTGCAGATAAAGGTGCAGGGTGCGTGTGTATTCTCTTCAATTCTCTTCAGTAATAAATATTAATTTGTAATCCAAAGATAACTTTTCAAGAAGTAGAAAGAAAGGTTGATGAAAAGGAAATACACAAGGAACTATTTTCGTCTAAAAAATCCTTGCTAAACCTCTCCCCATCAAAAAGGAAGCATTCTGGGCATTGTTAAGAGCAGTTCGGAGACCATCTTGCAGCACAAAATGCGGCACAGCCCTTTTCTTTTAACAAGCCCCTCATTTCTCTAATTAGTGTCAGATTCCCTCAAGTTAAAATACGTGGATCAGAACAGCCGTTCAGTCCTGCTGAGGTAGGAACCCACGGCTGAAATGTCCCCCCATCCCGTTCCACGCTGTTTCCAGCATCGGTGGGGAAAGGAAGAGCAACTGACATCACCTACCCAGGCTTCTGCAAAGCCTTCGATACGGTCTCACACCACAGGGAGAAGCATGGCGGAGAGCTCTCGTGCCACAAAGCTCGGGGCTGGAGAAATCAAGGT
>NW_011149488.1:0-537 GCF_000146605.3 Meleagris gallopavo | reverse complement strand
GCATTTCTCAACGGTGCGTCTCTCCTTCTCACTGTCAGCAACCTAGCACTGAGTTGTGAGATGTTTTGTAGCGAGAGAAGTGGCAGGAACATTGCCTTAAATTCCTCACAGCTTTGCTTGGTAATAAAGTAATTAAGCAACAGACAAGTGCAGCATGAAACCTGAGCAGGACTGGTGCTATCTGGCCTGACTTGGAAGAGGAATCCCACCAGCAGGGCATCTGGCAGCAGCTGTTTGAGATGCTGGATGCCTCGGCTTGGAAGGATAACGGAGTGACGTTGTGAGAGGGTCAGGTTTTGCCGTGTTGCTTCTCGTACAGGATCCTCCTTGGGGAAGGAGGAGCAAAGCTTGTTGAATGGCCATGGGGCTGGGCAGTGATTTCTCAGCAGCTGGAGGAACTGGCTTTCTGCAGTGCTCTTCTCTTTGGCAGAATCAGCTGCCCACACAAGTCACTGTCTGCCCCTGTTCTGTAGCACTCACTGACCCAAGCATTGGGCTGCTCTGACAAATCAGAGCTCTGATGCTAGACACAAGCTG
>NW_011149487.1:0-624 GCF_000146605.3 Meleagris gallopavo | reverse complement strand
CCGGTCCCAGGCAGCGGGCAGCACACACAGCTGTGATGCAGTCACACTTCTGTGTGTGAATTCTGTGCTTGATTAAATCCAAACAAAATCTCTATGCCACGATGAGCAAAGCTTGCTATCAACCAAACGAGGTCAAAATATTCTTTCTCACCCTTCCCTTCCCTTTCCTGCACTTGAAGCAGCAACCCGCTGATCATCGGGGGCTCAGTTTGCCATCAGAGATTGTCAGTGGTCATCTGAAGGCTTTGTTGGCTGTCAGAGGGCTCCACTGATCACCAGAGATCTTCACTGACGGTCAGAGGGCTTCTTGAATCAACAGAGGGTGTCATGGGTCATCAGAGAGGAGATTTGAGGTGCCAAAGGGAGGGGATTTGGGGACTCCATGTTGGGTGGTGACGGAGGGGAACTGGGACTGAAGGAGGAGGGCTGAAGCAGATCCAAGTGAGGGGCAATTGGCTGCGATAAGGGAGGGGGTAACAGGAGAGTGACCTGGAGACATCGTGTGCGCGGAGGGGGAACAGAGGGTGAAGGGTTTGGCAGGAACTGGAAGGAGGAATTGGGGGAGAGCAGAGGGAGGGTATTGGGGGCTGGCTTGGCAGCATGGGGAGCTCCGGTCCTTCAGGA